>NC_083326.1:47379197-47679197 GCF_963455315.2 Globicephala melas
TGAATATCCCTGGTGTTTTGTAGTTTTTGTTGTCTTTTCAGAAGAAAAGCTTCAGGTAAATCAAACACAGATACCAGGTCCTGGTGGACGTAGAGCGGCCAGCAGGGTATAGGGATTGGGGACCGCTGGATGTATATCCTCAGGTGCTTCACTGACTGCCTTGAGGTCCTTTACCACCCGGTACTCCCGAGTACATTTCTTTACGGGGAGATTGGGGAGATGACAGGCTGGCCTGATCTAACAAGGTCCTGGTCAGTTAGGCAGTGCCCAATAAGGTCTCCTGACAAAGGGGGTGCTCTTTTCTGTTGGCCATATATGTCCGGGGTTTTGATGGACTATCACGGGATTGGCTCCTGCAGCTCAGCCCGCCCGTCCCTGGGCTCAGACCTCGGGATTTCCTCCAGGGAGATGGACTTGCTCTGTCTGAGGAGGTTTGCGCTCAACCATTAATATTATCATCTTGTGCCCTTTGTCGAAGGGGACACCAATCTCCAATTTGTACAAACAGGAAGGAATGGCACTGTAAAGCCTCTAAGAATGCCTGTTCCTAGGCTTTCTCTGATACCCCCTTAGTTTTACAACCCTTGTGACTGGGTCTGCTCGATCTGGTTTTCAGAACCCAGTAAGTGGCACTGGTGTCGACTAAGAATTCAACAGGCTTTCCCCTACGTCCAGTGTCAGCTGGGGCTCCTTGGAGGTCAATTGGTGTGCCAGCTTAGGGGCCCCCAGCCCCGTCACTCTTAACCTATTTGGACCATCTGTGTTCAAGTGTAGTGGCTGGGATCTGTCATTTACATCCCCCTTCGGGTTGGCGAGGGCATTCTCTTTCCCAGTGTCCCTCTTGTTTACATATGGCGCACTGATTGGATCCAAGTTTCCTTGGCTGCTCTCCTTTGATGGGAGCCAGGGATTACTCACTGGAGTCAAGAATCTCTGTGGGTGGTTAGTCCACATTCACGTGCTGACTGGTTGACATTGGAGGGCAACAGCCAGTGGGTAGGCTTGCCTCTGGGCCTTTTTATCCTCCTCTATGTCTTGTTATTTTTTTTTTTAAACATCTTTATTGGAGTATAATTGCTTTACAATGGTGTGTTAGTTTCTGCGTTATAACAAAGTGAATTAGCTATATGTATACGTAAATCCCCACATCCCCTCCCTCTTGTGGTCACCTATCCCTCTATCCCACCCCTCTAGGTGGTCACAGAGCACTGAGCTGATCTCCCTGTGCTATGCAGCTGCTTCCTACTAGCTATCTCTTTTACATTTGGTAGTGTATATATGTCCATGCCACTCTCTCACTTGGTCCCAGCTTACCCTTCGCCCTCCCCATGTCCTCAACTCCATTCTCTACGTCTGCGTCTTTATTCCTGTCCTGCCCCTAGGTTCTTCAGAACCTTTTTTTTTTTTTTAGATTCCATATATATGTGTTAGCATAAGGTATTTGTTTTTCTCTTTGACATACTTCACTCTGTATGACAGACTCAAGGTCCATCCACCTCACTACAAATAACTCAATTTCGTTTCTTTTTATGGCTGAGTAATAGTCCATTGTATATGTATGCCACATCTTCTTTATCCATTCATCTGTCAATGGGCACTTAGGTTGCTTCCATGTCCTGGCTATTGTATGTCTTGTTATTAAATACCTGGTAGGCAACCTTGACCAGGCGAGAGGTAGGAAGTTTATGCCTGATATCTGGGGGGGGGAGGGGGGGTGCTTAGGGAAATGAAATATGACCTCAGGATTGTTTTCCCTTCCAATGACTCAGGGTCAGTGGTAGGCATTCCCTAGGTGCTCTAGGATTGCCAAAGGGTTTCCATTGGCTTCTGATTGGTTTCCTTTATCTCATTCCAATCGACAGTTTCTTTCCTGCTGCCTAGATTCCCTTTTAGGATCAAATTTTTATAATGGGTTGGCCTCTGTCTTCTACTCCCTTCTCCATTGTCTCAGTGGTCCCAGTTGGGTTTGTTATCTGGGATCACTTGATGCCCTAGTCTGAAAGTAGCATGAGGCTCTGGATGTATCTTCCCTCAACACCTTACTATGAATTTTCCAGTTATACAAACCTGGATGAGCCCTTCTTCTCCACTGGGGACCTGCCTCAAACGGAGTACTTTTCCTGGTGGGTTGTTGGACCCTGGCTGGCAATTAGTAGACCCATTGACGGGCCACGTTTCCCCATCTTTCAGCTGGTATTGGGGCCAAGCTGTGTTATACAGGAAGATTAAATGTTTTGGGGTCAGGCAGTGATACCTGAAAAACTTCCAGTTCTGCAAGATGCATCCTCATGGGCTATCCTTCAGTACGTTGGACGTTTGTTTCCTATACTTAGACGTCCGGTTGTGGATTTGTTTCCAGGTACCGAACGGGTCACTGGAGTGATTTGTTGGCATACAAATACCACAAGATTTGACTCAAATAAGATTTCTGATTTGGAAAATTTGGCACGAGCAACAAACTGTTAATGGATTCCTCAGGAGACCCAATAGACATGGGCTCTGATACAGTTGGGGGTTTCCCTTGAAGTTATAACAGCCCGTGCTTGACATAGTCCTTCCTCAGTCAGAGTGTCCCACAGGAGGTTAGACAGGATGGCCTCTGGGCCAGAGCAGCTTAGCCACGTTAGTTCCCGACCAACTTGGTCCATTAGGGAGTGGCATAGCTGTCTGAGGCAGGACAGCTTTTGGCTGAAAAGGAGTTTTTGGACTTCCTGCTGGCTGAGAGCTGGAAGCACGAGGGAGTCCCATGGGGTACTCACTAGATCATTGGGGCAGCTGGTATTCTGTGCTGATCTCAGGAGGAGAGCCCGCAGAACCTCGGTTGATAAAGAATCACCTAAGGTCCCCCTCACAAGCAGAGGGAGGAGGAGAGTAAGGGCGGTGGGTGTTTCCTGTTCTTGCCAGCAGCTCACAGGGCTTCCCGATAATGGGCTTCCTGGTCTTTCAAGGAGCTCAGAGGGCTCTGCAGCCCAACTCAGAGAAACTAGTGCTGACCAGCAGAGGTCAAGTCACCGGTTACGTACCTACGTTGGGATCTTTTTGTCCCCGGGTGTCCTCTGGTGCCTTTTCCTAAACTTGGATCTAGCGTCCTCGTTCCGTTTTGTCAGGTGGCCTCATGACCTGGGCCTTTTCCTGGTCTTGCCTCTTGGCTCATGGGGCTGGCCACTTTACCAAACCAAAAGTGACAATGGAGAATAATGATAATGATGCCTGAAGGTCGGCGAGGAGGGCAAAAGCCCTGGTGCCGCCGTTACTGCCTTTGTACAAGGGTCAAAAGAACAGCACTAATGGCAAGACAGCAGGCAGGACTGCCGTGGCTCCCTCTCATCCACAGATCTCCACGGTCCCCGGGCATTGGTACTGTGGGAAGGCCAGCCAGAGGCAGTGGGAAGACATGTGTGAGTTTCACTCTCGGATCCCCAGCGATGCCACAGTGTAATCCTCTCAAGGGGATACAATCCAGATTACTCTGGGGGCTACACTCTGTGTGTTGCACACCTGAGTATCAAGTTGCTGGGCAGAGCTGCTCTGAATTCAGCCGAAGGCTGCCCCTGTTCTACCCTGTCAGAGTGTCCTCAAAGACCAGAGTCCATCATCCTTAAACGAACTGCCCCAAACCTCCACTGTCCTCCTGCTAGAGCTGGAGTGAGCCCAGAACCTAGTGAATAGGCCTAGAGGATAGGTGTAGGTGAAAAAGCCACGGTCTGTCCCATCTGGGGCATCAAAATTTGTTACTGACCCTTTTGGGCGCCATCAAGTGTTCCCTTGCCCAGTGTCATTTGAGCCAATAGAACGAGACCGGGTTCAGCTCAGAAGCGAAAGCAAAGAATGGAGAGGTGCTGGCTCCAGAGCTAGAACACTTGCTCTCCCCAACAGGTGTGGGCTGCTTTATAGGGATCTCGTGGTGGGGATGGGGGGGGTGGGGAATTGCAGTGCCAGGTGCAGCCTCTCTGCACACAGCCCACCACCACCATTTTGAATCGAGGTGTCTTGCACAGCCTTCTGAACTTGGCCAGCTGAGCTGAGATATCAGTGTGGCCATTTTGCAGTAGGAACTCTGATCTGAAGTGCTGGGTGAAAGGCCCTGCGCTCGACTTCCTGTGAGCAAGTGAAACTAGACTAAGCATAAAGGGAAAAAGAAAGGTGAGACTTTATTTTATTACCAACATTCTATTTTTATTCCCTGGGACTTGTTAATGGACTTTGCTGGTGACATTACGATTCCTGAAATATCACTGTTACCTCATAACCAACCAATCAGAAGATCGTCATGTACCCCGCAGTCCTCACCCCAAATGTTGCCTTTAAAAATCCTTCCCTGAAAGTTACTGGGGAATTTGGGTTTTTTGAGCATGAGCTGCCCGTTCTCCTTTCTTGGTGCCTGCAACAAATCTTTCACCACAACCTGGTGTCAGTAGACTGGCTTTGTTTTGCCAATTGGGCAAAGCAGACCCAAGCTGAGTTCGGTAGCACCACTATGAAATCACTATGGCTCTGCTGGAGCCAGTTCCTCCCTTTTCTTCCTCCAAATACATCAGGCCATATGCTCTTTTAAGAATTGTGGGCACCAAGTGAAACTGTGAACACCTTAAAGGGAAAGAATGATACATTTGACCAAGAAACAATTTAAACCATTTTGTGTCAGAAAAAAAAGCAACACATTAAATAACATTAAAAAAACCTTGATAAACTTGGGGGGAAAAACTTGTAATTTATATGATTAAGGGTTAATATACTTATTTAAGAAGCTTTGTAAATCAATAACAAAAAGATAAATTCCAGTAGAAAAACAGGCAAAAGAGAGTAGGCAGTTTATCAGATAATAAACACAAATGGATAAAGATTAGTTAATTTCAAATTAAAATAATAGTAAGATACAATTTAAAATTTTTCAGATAAGTGAAGTTTAAGAAGAATGCCAATTCTTGTTATTGGTAAGGGTGTTGGGAAACGGCACTCAAAATCACTGCTGGTTTTTGTTCTTTCTGGAGGGCAACCTCAAAAACATGCACACTCTCTCACTGTACAATTCTGTTTCTAAAATTTGTCATTAGAAATCAATCAGAAATATATACAAAAATGCAAAGATGCAAAGGCGTATTCATTGCAGTGCAGACATATTCATTGGAAAAACAAACTAGAAACTATCCAAATTTTCAACAAGAATGATGATATATATATATATATATATATATCTCTCACCATTTTTTGCTGAACTGTTACTACAGAATACTACGTAGCAAAATGAGGTGAAAAAAATAATAATTGACATGGAAAGGAGTTTATGCAAAAACAGTATATACATTATGGTGCCAGTTTTGAAAAACAAATACGTGTGTACATGTATTTTGTAAGTCTGCAAAAGTAAAAAAAATATCATGGAACCATTGTAATGAAGGAGGCTGCACTCAGCTGGGTATCAGGACATTTATATTCTTATGTTGACTTTAACTCATTGCATGTTTTTTAGGGTACATCTCTTCTCTTGGTCTCAGTTTCCTCATTTCTAAAATGGTCAGTGTATTAGGCTGAATAATGGCCCACAAAGATAGCAAGTCCTCATCCATGGAAACTGTAAATGTTACCTAAAATGGAAAAAGGTCTTGATAGATGTGATTACATTAATGATTTTGAGATGAGGAGATTATTCTGGATTATCGTAAGTGTAATCCTTATAAATGTGTCCTTATAAGAGGAAGGCAGAGGAGGATTTCACACAGAAGAGGAAGAGGCACGGTAACCATGGAGACCGATATTAGAGTGATGTGGCCACAAGCTAAGGAATGCTGGCATCCACCAGGAATAGTCAAGGAACAGATTCTCCTAGAGCCTGGGAGGGAGCACAGACCTGCCAACATGTAGATTTTGACCCAGTGATACTGATTTTGGATTGACAGCCTCCAGAACTGTGAGAGAAAAGAATTTCTTTTAAAGCCATAGAGTTTGTGGTAATTTGATACAGCAGCCACAGGAAACTTATACAGGTAGTTTAGAACAAATTATTCCTAAAGTCTATTTTGTTTTAAGAGTGTTAGAATCATACAATTTGTTTTGTAAAGTGGAGGGAAAGTAAGGGATAAATATTTCCGTGCAATAGTTTGGCTACCCCTATTGTATGTTTTTTCTTCTTTTAAAATAGAAGTGAAGGAAATTAAATATTACAAATCCAAAATTATCTATGGGAAGGAACAAATAGTATTATATTAACTTATTTTGCAGAGAACTAAGTTGTGCTGTGTTATTATAAGTAATTTTATGGCCAACTTCTTTTGTAGGTACTTGTAGACCATATTTAGCTACATCTAAACAAATTGGAAAATGGTGAGAATAAACATAAAGAGAGTCATCTTCAGAGTAGTTTTTGGAGTTCTATGCTCATTCCCTGGATCTTTGGTGGCAAGGAAATTTTTCATTTGGTGCTATGTTGGGGCCCATGCATCCTTATGAAGTGGTCTTGTGGAGTTATGTGGAGGAATGTGAATGCATTTGGTCCCAGAGATAATTGTAGATAGAAGTCACAGACCTGGATATGCCACTTTTAACAGTTTCACTAGAATTTTGTGTTATGATAGGAACTTGCAGGCACGTTAATGTTGGTGTACAAATGTAACGTGTATTTTCCCTTCCTTTTAGATTTGCTTGTATGTGTAATACTGGGTCTAAAATTATTGTATTAAAACAGTATAAATTGAATGCTTACTACTGCATTCTCCAATCTTGGCTTTTTTACATTCCAGTGTGTCTTAATTATTATCTTGGCAGGTATTGCGAAAGTATTAAGAACAAGATGTTAAAAATTGTGATCCGTTCTGGCTCAGGTCCCATGACAATAGGTACCAACTGAATTCCAGACTACCAAGGGAGGAATTGTAAAGAGGTTGTCTGAGAACTGGTTTGGTAACCCTTAGCTGGTCACCCATCTCCAACCTGTAAGAGCTGTTGAAGAGACTAAGAGCAGAGTTGGAAATAAGAAACTTTGGGAAAAGTTAGGAAGTTAGAAAGGGAGAGGAGGAAGGGGTGTTTACTCTCATCTCATGCCTGTGGAATGATACTGCCTCAGGACTGACCCTAGTTGCTTGCTTTGGCAGAAGCGGGGATATTGGTACTGGGTAGGGGACAGGCTATACACTCAGAATTTGTGAAACAACAAATGCCATTGGTTTCTCTGGAACCAGTGTGGGCCGCAAAATAGAGAGAACTGGTATAGGATTGTCCAAGATCTGCCCCAAAGGTCCAGCTGGAGGGGCGAGGAGACCTTGGCAGGAAGATTCTGGGGGAGTACAGACAGATAGCAGTTGAGGGAGAAGGTGTAAGTTCTCAGCCTAATATGATACCTTCTCCAGAATGTCGGCATTGCAGGTAAGAGGTCCTCTACTGCCCAAGAACCCACTGAAGAGCCCAGGAGAGGGAGTCAGCTATGCAAGGTCTTCCAGAAACCAGTGTCACACCATATTGCTGCTCCTACCTCTCTTCCTCTCCCACTCCCCTCCAACCCTGAGAGGTCTGAGGGCCCAGCTAGAGCTGAGTTGGGAATGGTGGGGAGGAAAGGGATAGTGCTGGTAGGGTAATAAAGAAGTCATCATGCTCATCTTTGTCTCTGTCAGTGTCCAGCCTGAATCAGGCCAAGCTGCAGAACGGAAGAACATGTAACTTTAAGCATTGTTGGAAAATTTAACAAGTATCAGAGAGTGAACATTTTATTAATGAACTGAGATGGGGGGACCAGAGTCACCAGAGGTATGTTTCTTACCTAAGAGTATCGAGAAAAGCTCTTGAACCTGCCCTAATTTTCATCCAAGGAGGTGGGAGAAACTAGCTTCAGACAGGGCTAATTTGAAGGACAGTGGGAGACAACATAGTTGTTTTATGCCCATCATTCCTATTTGTTCGAATGAACGGTTTAACTTAAAACATTAATTTATTAATCTATTAATAAATCGCCTTTTTACATCTAGAAAAAGTATTGCAAAACCAAATTAAAAATAATTGTGTTAAGTTCTTAAACCTTGTGAGTTTAAGACTTTGCATATGTTACTACAGAACATGTAATCAAGGTAATATGAGAACATGTTTGGCTGCCCCCAAATATGCCATAATGGCATTGATTATTTTGAATTAAAGTTACTCAAGAAACAGCTAGTGCAAAAGGGACACTCTGACCCTCCTCTCTGTTTCCTTGAAAGCAGGAAATAAATCTCTCATGTGAAAAGTGCACTGCCTGAATCTGGTGGTAGAAAGATATCCTTTTCACCAGAGATAGGGTGTTTATAAACAAACCTTGTGATTTCTTTAATTTACTACTCCAAGTCCAGACTCTGTCTAGATTCTTCACTCATTAAGCACCCAAAACCTAAGTTTCTTTGTCCTGTCAATTTCTCACAAACTTACTGTTTCTTTATCTAAAAAGTATAAAAGCTGTCTGCTATGGCCACTTCTTAAGTCCCACATCTATAAGACCTACATGTGCATGAATTAAAATTTGTTACTTTTTCCCCTGTTAATCTGTTGTGTCAATTTTATTATTAGTCCAACCACAAGAACTCAACATGGGTAGAAGGGGAAATTTCCCCTTCCCTGACACATGCTACTGAAAAGTCTCATTTTAGGTTATGGATTACGTTCTCTTAGGTCAAAATTTTCCAAATCAACAGGTATGTGAGTCTTTTTAAAGCTTCTGCTGGGTCACTTTAGCCATATTTGAGTTACGTGAGTGTGAAAAAACGTACTTTCTTCTCTAAAAAAATGCTCTGACCTTTTGAGGCTTATATAAATTAAACAGCTGAAGCCATAAACTTCAAACTGAATGTTAATAGCATTCTCATTGAGCAAAGAAAATGGAGTCAGATTAGAAGAAAAATGGTTCATATTTTTTTAGATGGGAATATTAAAAATTTAAGCCTGTGTCCAGACATTTAGACAATTCATGATAATTCATATGACTTTTTAGAGAGACCCAGGTTAAGCTAAAACAAAGCACTATTCACATTAACTTTTAACTTTGCTTTATTTTCTGCTCAGGAGTTTTCATACTCATAAAATTAAATGCAAATATATATGTTAATAAAATGTTTAGATTGGAAAATGAATCACTTTGGTTTGAAATTTTACTGAAATTGAAAAAAAATTAGTAATGTAGCCATAATATTCATATTTTATGATGATTTCCTCTTATTTTAGCCTAGAGAACTTTTTCTAAGAGGGTGAGGAGAGCAACCCACTCTCCTAGATGTTAATCTAAAAACTAGGGACATTTGACCTCTCGCCTTCTGAGATAGCTCACACTCTGTCTGTAGAATGTTTTTCTCTCTAAATAAATCCACTTCTTACCTAAAAAACAAAAACAAAAGCGTAGGGACATTTGAAAAATTCATTAAGTTTCTGACCAAATTACTAATATTAAATACATTAAACATAATGCAGGAGGCATATGCTCTTCTTGGTTTTGCCACTGGATTTTACAGATTGTCTAGGACCATTATTTGACTTCTTGTTCCAACTACATTTCATCTGCACTGATATTTTTCTCTATATCAGTTAAAAGGGAGAGTGAATCTCATCTTTCTGAAAGAGGGATCCATTGATTGGTGTAAAAGAAGGTGAAGAACTCATACATGCTCCTGGTAAAGCATTTGTTAAACAATCATTCAGTGAACCCAAGCCTAGGACCCAGTTTAGAGCAATTTGCACAGGGACTTTTATCATTGGTGGGTATTGCTACTTCCATTCCCATCAATTTCCTCTCCCCAAACTTCCTCTACATTTAGTATAGTAGGGAGTAGGGGGGGATCTTCCTCTTTTAAAAGGTACTGATTTTTTTGGGGGGGGATCATTCTTTCCTTTGACAATAATTTTTCCCTTTCCTGAAATAAGTAAACCTCAGCTTTTAAAATATATTTATTGCTAACCTGTGAGAAACCTGTCCACATTCTAAAGTCTCTTTGCAGATATCAGGCTTTGAATGTAATGATCCCAGCTTTTTGTTTTTTAACTTATTGCTAGATATTTCCTTCTTGAAACAGTGCTCCCTCATACATATTTTTAGCATAAAACACCCTAGTAGGATTCTTGACCCCTTAATATGTTTCTCTTTTTAAATACTTCTAAAGGTTGTATGAGTGCATGTGTTATAGTAAAAATTTTAATTTTATATATTTTTATTTAAAAATATTTTTTATTTGCTCTTCATTTTGACAGAGTTTCAGATTTCCAGAGAACTTAGAAGAATAGTACAAAGAATTCTTGTATGCCCTTTAGTCAGTCTCCATATTTTTATACTACTGCATTTGCTTTATTTATACTGCCCCTATTCTGTGTGTATGTGTGTATAGCGTATATATACGCACATATATACATTTTATTAGTTTTTTCTGAACTGTATTTTGAAGAGTAGGTTGCAGACATGATGCCCCTCTACTCTTCAATGCTTGTATGTTCCCTAAAGCAAGGACATTCTTTTACAAAATTAGCATTTATGTAATACTATTATCTAATCTACCTTATTCAAATTGCTGGTTTTCCCAATAATTTTCTTTATAGCAAGAGAAAACTCCAGATAATGCATTGCAGTCAACTGTCAAGTCTTTTTAGTCTTCTTCAGTCTGGGACAGTCTCCAGTCTGTCTTTGTTATGACCTTGACATTTTGAAGAATACAATTCAGTTATTTTGTAAAATGTCTCTCAGTTTGGGTTTGCTTATATATTTTTAAAAGTATAAAATATTTACTCTGAAGGAGTTGGAAAATTCTTGTTGTTCTAGAAACCCATAACTTCAAAATTTATTGACTTACGTGAGCTCAAATATGTGAAACACTAAAGGGATTTAATCTCTGAATTTATACATATGGTTCCTGAGCCAAATGGAATGTACACACATGGAATGTACACGTGTGTGTACATTCTTCAGACTCTGTACACTTTGTTCTGAAATAAAAATAGTAAATGGCCAAAGTCATGACTTGAAAAATTTATAATGCATTTTTAAGGGAAAAGCTCTAAGTTCTTGATTTTAGTAAGCATTACTATAGATTTGTGGGTTTTTTTTTTTTCCTGTTTGGGCTATTTGTCTCACTTTGTCTTAAGTAACAGAGAGGAGCGAAAAGTTGCGAGTGAAAGGTTCAGGAGAGGTTTAGTAGATAATTGAACTAGTTTATAGAAAAAGTCCAAAAAGATATGCCATGAACTGAAGGCCTTTTTTGAGGGACAGCTGGCCCATCGCTATCCAGGGATTCTTTGTCTCTTTATTGCAAGACTTCTCTTCTTCAATCTTGTCTTTGTTTTGGTGACTCTATAACATTCAGGCCTGTTAGGTAAACATGACTTTCCACACACAACATTGTAGGATTTTTTTTTTCAATCATCAACTGAAGTTTTGGAACCTTGAGATCCCTCAGAAGTGCAGTGAGGACTTGAGGGATCAGCATTCTTTCTCCTTCAGTGCAGCAAATAAACTGAAGCATGACAACTATCTCAGGAATCATGTCTCTCTTTGAACAATAGATTTTTATTGTAGAGCTGAGGAGGAGGCTGCTTGGGTAACACAAATGTTGTTATTGTTAGGAAAACATATGAGCATAAAGCTCTTTTCCACTGAGGGTGAAATTTATCTCCCAGGATACAAAAAGTTGATTTTTTTCTTTCTGTTTTTTTAGAAAGGCAGAAAGAAGTGATGATAAATAACTTTTAGAAACACAAATAGCAAATGACATTCAAGCCCCAGATGGCTGTTGACTTTGATAGAACCGTTAACTGGACGTTAGGAGCATTTTTGTGCTGGAACTTCTGCAGGTCTTGTCCCTCTACAACCATCAATTCCCTCTCTCCAAAGATTTTCTCTATAACAGCAAACAGTGTAAGAATTATTGAATAACTGTCTTGGAGAAACAATTGTAGCCCTCTTTGCCATTAAAAAATGTGACTGGACTCTTAAAATGCTGTACTTCTGATTAAAAACACAACAATAACCTATTGTATACACCTTTCCTTTGGATTTATTCTTCTTTACAAGTGAAGCGATTAATATTAGAATTCTTTTAATTGGGCTCAAACATTGCAATGCTTCTCTCCAGAAAAATCAATGCAGAAAAAAAACAGAACCCTTTGTTCTCCTGTTAATTGCTACCACCTGCCTTCCATAGGCGCTTGAACTATTTTTTTGGTTGTCTCAGTATATACCTGATTTTGAGCAACAGTAGGTTAGTTTGGCACTTCTTTACTTCTTGCCACCTAATGTCATCCCAAATTTTCTTGCTGAATCAACGTTTTGAGCTCTCAACTTTCTTTTCAATCGGCTCACCTCTGTTGCTGAGCTGTCAGGCCTACTAGGGATTCAGCTTTGTTGCACCAACGCATACTTCAAAGATGTTTCAGAATTCGCACTTCAGAATTAAAATATACATTTTCTTTTCAGTGACTGAGCCATGAAACACAATCACATGGGATAAGGAAGTGGTAGAGTGCAACAGAAAAAAAAAACTACAACACAGAAGCAAGTACTTCCTGGGGAATTAGCTTTCTCAAACATGTGTTTCCCAGGGCTCAGAAAACACTAATTTCTGTGTCATTGGTATTTTTTCTTTGTTCTACTCTGCTGCTTCCTTATCCCATATGATTCCATTTCATGCCTCAGTCACCACGTAAGAAAATGTATATTTTAGTTTAGATTTTAACTTTAAGCACATTTTTGTAGTGAGCCCCAGTACTAAAAATGTTACCACTTGGGGTGTTAGCTGGAAGCTGGAAGATAGGATCCAAAAGACTCCTCGTAATTCCAAACACAGGGCTAACTATGTGGCCTGGAGACACAGACGATGGGTCCCTCCTCAAACCATAGATCATTTAATTAGAATCCTGCCGGGACCAAGGGACCTTGACATCTGAGTTGCCTGATGTCACATGTGTGAAGGTTCCATATTTCAGAACATTGCACAGTTATAAGGCTGTTGTAATGGGGATAATGTGTCCCACCACTGTGCTGATGGGTGGCTGATTTCAAATGGTTCCGTATGGTCCCTGCCCGTTGGGAGTCTTTCTCTTCCTGCCATCACCTGAAGGTGAAGACATTCACTCTCCATTCTGAGAGGAGCTTATGTCCCAGGCCAGCACAGGGTGAGGGTGGTGTGAGGATAGGTGGGGAGAAGAGGGTAGGGAAAATTCTGGTGTCTTTATGAGAGTCACTCCAACCCAGAGAATGCCTGGGCAGTGGGTTGGCTGCTGTCAGCTGCAGGTCCTCAGACACAGGAGGGAGAGGGTGGGCTCTGTGCTCTTGGCTCCAGCAGTTTTCTTTTCAACCTGCCACCCCTCCCCACATTGTGATCCCTTTCCCTTATTCTCTCCATTCGAAGCTGAGAAGGGAACATTTTCTTACTTTGAAGAACAGAAAAACACACCTTGCAAGTATACATTTGAATCTTTCTCCTTGGATTTAGGTTAGTAGATTTTCTTTTTTCCCAAAATAGTTAAGTGCCTGAAGCTTTTCCTTCTGGTTCTATTAAAGAAAAAAATTTTCAATGATGCACGTAAAAGATGTTAAGGCAGACTTTATTCAGGACCATCGTGATAGGTATAGGTACCACTGCAATGGGATTTTTTTTTTTTTTTTTTTTTGGCCACGCAGCTTGTGGGATCTTAGTTACTTGATCAGGGATTGAACCTGGGCCCTCAGCAGTGAAAGCATGGAGTCCTACCACTGGACTGCCAGGGAATTCCTATGCAATGGGATTTTACAGTTGGGGAGAGAGATTGGGCTCAACTTCAAACAAGTGGGATTTTACTGCCAAGGAGCAGAGTGGGGGTCAGTGGATGGAAAGTTACTAGGAGGAACCATCAGAGCTAAGGGGGTTTCTAGCTAAACTGACCTGACAGGATCCTTGTTGAAGACAGGCCAGGGTGATCAGACATCACCTGGAGGATGGTGGAGGGTGAGGAACCTGATCAGATATCAAGGGTGCTCAGATAGCGAGGGAGGGGCCTCTGATTAGACTGACTTAGCAGGGTTCTTGCTCAAACTAGACTTTACAAGAAGTGCACAGATGGCTTACAAGAAGGTTCAGGATCCTGACTAAAGTTTGTCTTTGTTAAAGTTTAGCTGGCAAAGAGTGAGAGAATTTTGACCATGAGCTGAGGAGAAAAGAGGTTATCAGTATATAAGTGGAAGAATTCCCCATGGTAGGAAAGGGGAGAAACAGGGAACAATAGAGGCAAACATTTCAAAACATTTTCCTTCTACATGTTCTGTAACCTCACTGAGTACACAATCCCTCCATATCCCAACTTGTCACCAGTACAGGTCTTGAGTTCTTAAAGATGAACTCTAACAACTCTTAAGAATCTAATGTGAAGTATGGTAGACAGCACTGGACGTATGAATACCTTACCCAGGCAGTCCAGGAGACTGAAAAAATCCCTAATGTAACACATGGAATTTTTAATCATGCTTAAAACTCTTGTTCAGTTAGTTCAACAAACCCTAATTAAGCCCCTAGAACATTTTCTGCTAGCATTGAGGATTACAAAGAGGGGTAAAAATCTCTGCCTTCATGGAGTTTAGAGTTGAACATGAGAAATAAACACACGAATGAGACAGGCAACAGTAAAGCCCATACAAATAAAGAAATAGTACAGAGCTGGGAGTGATTAATGCTCATGGAGAGATGGAGTTGTCAGGGAAATATTTACAGAAGTGATAAGGCCTGACTTGGGTTTTGAAGGATGAATAAGATTCTGACAGATGAACAAGAGAGAGGCAGGTCCATCCAAGAGGAAGGAGCATGTGCAAAGGCAAAGGGACTTGTCCCAAGCTTCTACCCTGCCTTCCTCTGCTGGCTGCACTTGGGATCTTTGAGATCCAGAGTGATTTAGGAAAAGACCTTTAAAGCCTGCTGGGGCTTTCAGCATCTGCTTTGTGGATCTAGGGGAGTCTGAAGATTTCAGAGCAAGAAGTGGGTTCTAAATACTCCAAAAAAAACTCTTGGGTAACCAAGTTTCGAAAGCAGTTGTTGGAGTCCTGTCTTACTCCAGAGCATCTGCTTATGGTCTGCAATGGGTGCTGAGCACTGCTGCTCCTTTCTTAGGGATGAGAAGCTAGGTAGCCCTTGGGCAGATATCTGGGGATCAAGGTTGGACCAAGCCTGAGATGTCAAAGGGACAAACCAGTATCCATCCAGCAGACTAGAGGAATCCATGCTCTTGAATTTTTGGAAAGAAAGCAAAGAAACATCAGCAGCCCTAGTTGGTCATTTATCATTGTAGAAATGCACCTGGTCCATTTGGGAAGGTTATCTGGTGCTGCCAGTGGCTTTCAGTGAAGTCCAGGGCACTCAGAGTTCAGCATGAACCCACTGAGAATGAAGGCTGTTTCAGAGAATTCTTTGTGATCCTGTATACTAGGACTTGGTGGACTGGTTTGGCTTACTTTGGTCAAGTGATCAGCAAGTACTGACTGAGAATTCAGAGAACACCCTCGTTGGGGATTCCTGTTGCAAAGTTCCAGGTCACACAGAAGTATATCTGTGCAAAGTGACATCCAGGTGGGCAATTGAGCCTAGGATATTCAGTTTTACACAAGAGTCTAGGACAGGACCTTCATTCCTTCTAAAAATAGGGTTCTGTAGTTAGCAGCAACTTTATATTAGGTTGTCCTACACAGGATATAATTTGATTCCATGCTTTGGTGTTTTATTGAGTGTTGATTTAAGGTATTTTAAAACCTGCTCTTGAATATATTCTTTGCAAATTGTTCATTGTCCCTTTCATAAAGATCTATACAATAAATTCTCAGAAATTAAAAAGAGATCCTGATAAACTGATATCCTTCTTTTTTTCAGTTAATGAGAATGATGTAACTCAAGATGTTTTACATTTTACCTTAGCTATCAGGAAGCTCAGAGGTCAGTATTCTGGTCAATTCCATCATTCTAGTCTTCTAGGTCTCTTGCTCTCTTACCCATTACAAAATTCTCCTATTGTGTGTGTGTGTGTGTGTGTATATATATATATATATATATATATTTTATTATAAGTGATTTCAAATCCAGTTTTTAGAAACAGTGGGAGTATAAAAAATGTGCAATGAAACCACAACATTTTATTAAATAATATTGCCTCATTTTCTAAATCATATATGTGGAAATTCTTTTGTATTAAGCATAGGCGAGGGTTCTGATTGTGGCTGCTATTCACTTGGAAGTACTATTGACAGGAAAGCACTCTCATTCCTACTGGAATGCCTATGTGGGTAGTTCCTCTGTTAAACCCTCGTAGATTAACTCGCTCATCTCAAGACACTCGTATCACTCTAAGCACTCATGTATATGTGTGTGGGTAGCCGTAACTGTCATTAGATATGTATTTCATAGAACGTAGAAATTTAGAGCTGAAAGGAATGTAATCACCCAAATCCCACTTAGCTAAGACGATAGATGGGCATTTTGCAGCCACTAAGAGATTACAACAGAAGTTATCATGCTGTAGGTTATTGCATGGACTCTGTGGGACTCTCTTCCAAACGTGTAGACTGGGCCTAAGAGACTCTGGGTGGTGTTTGCATTGTTCTTCCTTGAATAGCAAACAGAAACTTGGCTTTGGGACTTCCTTCTTGAAAATAAATTTTCATCTAGTTATTTGTTTCTGGTTTCTGTTTATATAAAACTATCTTCTCCTCTGGAAGCTGTGGTCCTTGAGGGCAGGGGCTATGTCTCAGTCATCCTTTTTTTTTCCCTCTGGCACCAGCTCAGGTCCTAGCACAAAACAAACACATAATAAAAGTTGACTGAGTGAATGAATGAATGGCAGACTCTCTTTGGTAGGACTGTACATTCATTGGAGGAAGATATTAACCCTGACATTTCTTTTCTGCTTACAAGATGCACTGCCTATAGAGAACACAATGGACAGTGACTGACAAAAACAGAGGATACAGCTGAGTCAGTGAGCAAAGCATCATCTTAGGAGGTTGGCAAGTAGCTTTAGTTGCTGCTGTCACTATCAATACCAATCAGGTAGCTGCTCAGGCAGATCCAGGCTAGGAGGGAAGGGCCAAAGCATGCAGTGATGAAAGAATCAGAAAGATGTGGTGAGGGATTTGCTGTCTGATGACGGAAATAAGGGAGATGAAAGTGATGCCAAAGTTATGAGTAGTTTTGTGTCTAGGAGGGCAGTATTGCTGTACCTGGAGACTGGAAGCTGACAGGAAGAAAATTTGGGGGGAAAAGTAAAATCATTTGTGGGTGGTTGTGCAGAGTTGTCAGAAGCCCAGTTTCCTTCCATTTCCCTAGGGTGTGGCCCTTGTCTGTGTGGTCCACAGGGCTGCCAGTGCTCTAGCTAGCATGGTGGAGTCAGACATCATAACAGAGAAAGGGAAAGAAGAGGGAAAACAAAGGCCATGGGTGAAGGTTAGATTGTTAAGAGGTTTCCTGGAAGGTACACACTTGTGCTTAAATCTTACTGGCCAGAACTTTGTTACATAGCTGTATCTGTTGCCAAGGAAGTTTGGGAAATGCAGTGTTTTTAGTCAAGCCCATGCTCTAAATGAAATTGGGAGGTCTTTCACTATGGAAAATGTGAGGCTGAATATTGAGGAGGCACGAACAGTCTATATCACACAAAGTTAGACATAGAACTTGGTCTCTGACTCCTAATCGAGTGCTCTTTTAACTCTACTACCCAACTGAAGATGTGAACTCTATTGTAGTGGCAGAGAGGGGGACTGAGAAGTGCCCAAGTCTTGGTGGTCAGTGTCCTGGTTCTGCCATTTACTGAGACATAGCATATAATTTCCATGTAATCCCTGCAAAATGATTTGTTGGATAAAATGATCTCTGAATTTCTATCAGCTAAAATACCTTATGATCTAAAAAAAAATTATGATAGTTAAAACTGAGTGAATGATTGGACACATCAAAGGAATCTATGTAGTTATTTCATGGATGGTCGTTCTGGTTTGAGATTCATAATGGAGACCCATGATTAGCCTTTACAGACTCATGATTAGGATTGCAAACACACCTCTTCTCAGAGACCGTTTGCCCAAAGAAAGGCTAAAGTGGTTGTCTACTCAACAACTATTTTTCCACTTTTTCCTTGTCAACAGGTTCCCAATTTTATTTGAATGTTGGTCAGAAATCCTGTGGTAACTTGACTCCAAAGATGGCTGGCATGAATTCTCCCCTTCCTGTACAGGAATGCCACTCTCCCATTGGAAGTGGAGTCTCTAGAATCTGGGCTGGACTGGTTTGACCCACAGAATATGGCAGAAGAGTATGACATAATAGAATATGGCTAGTTCCAGACTTACCATTAAAAAGGACTGGCAGTTTCTGCCTCCTGTCATTTATGACTGCCATGTAAGAAGTTTAGGCTGCTCCGCTAGAAAGAGAGGCTGTGTGGAAGCATCCTGAAGGACCAGATGTGTGAGCAAGGAAGCCGTCTTGAAGAACATCCAGCCCAGTTGTACCTTCGGGAGATTCCAGACCATCATTATCTGACTGTAGCCACATAGGAGCCCCCAGAAATGCCCAGCTGAGTCCAGTCAACTCACAAAACCATGAGTGATAATAGTAAATCATTTTAAGCCACTAAATTTTTGGATACTTTGTCATGTAATAATAGATAACGAGAATAAATGTGCTCAGGAAATGGCCCCCTTGCCAGTCCCAGGAGGTGAATCATGATTAGTTTAAGCCAATTTTGGTAATTCAAGGCTTTTGCCAGAGTATTTTAGGGGGATACATTTGACCAGTTCAGTCAATGAGATGCTGGATGGCATTTCCTTACAGTTAAAAAGAGACTTCTGGGAGGAAATGTATGTGTTTTTCAGTCTGACGTTGTGTATACATTTGACTTCTGGAACCATGGCAATTATATTGTGACTATAAGGAGACAGCTCTAAGGATCAAGCCAGTAAACTGAGGATGACAGAGCAAAAAAGATGGAGGGGCTTGTGTCCTTGAAATCAATCCCCAAATCTCCCAAACCCTAGACTTCTTGTTACATGATAAAATAAACCCTTTTTATTTAAATCAGTTTGAATTGTGTCATCTAATACTTATAGCTGAAATCATTCTAATTTATACAGTGGAAAAAGAAATCTCTCTAGTACTCCCTTCCACTGATGGAGAAAGAAAATATTGAAATTACAAAGTCTCTTCTCTTTCTTTTATGTGACTGTGGATCCCAGAGTAGCTAGTCCTTCCAGAGTCTTGGAAGTGCAAATGTGGTAGCTGGGGTGTGGGTGAGACCTAAGTTGCTTTACATAATGAAATGAAAGGATTTTCGTTTTGAGAGAAGGGCGCCAGAGTATGGAGGATCAGGGAGGGAGGATGAGAATCTTGAGCCCAGATGTGAGTAGGTATGTGTTTGTCTGTGTGTGTGAATGGGGAATGAGAAATAGGAGGGGGAGCTGGATTTCAAGGAGAAAGACGAGAAAGTCTGGTAGCATGAAGACTTCACTGAATGTGGGATGAGCTCCAGGTTCAGTCTGGGGAGGAGCAGTGCAAGTGAAACGGAGAGTTAGAGGAAGAGAAGTCAGAGCCAGAGGCAGCTTGGGGGAATGTGAGCCTCAGGGATTTATAGGAATCTTGGGCATGGGGAGTGGGCAGCTGACATGTCAGTTTTTAAAAAAATCTTTAATTCTGGAAGTGCAAAATGACCTCTTCTGACATATTGATTTCAGACTAGCTTCCTAGACAACAATTATGTGCTAAAAACATATTTCCCCCCACCAAGTTTCAAGTAGTCAAATTCAACACAGTTTTCTTCAGGTCCCTGTTTAGCTGTTTAGCTCTTAGGCCATATCAGGACTAATTAAGATATGCCAGGATAGCCTGCAATGATAGTAAATGATCTGAGTGACCGGGAAGCAGCATGATTCAACAGAGGGCA
The DNA here is from genome assembly GCF_963455315.2 of Globicephala melas. Classification (NCBI taxonomy): domain Eukaryota; kingdom Metazoa; phylum Chordata; class Mammalia; order Artiodactyla; family Delphinidae; genus Globicephala; species Globicephala melas. The sequence goes on from NC_083326.1 coordinate 47,399,073, forward strand.
GAGCTTTACCAGGAGGTCTGGTTAGTTCTCACTGACTTCCTGAGTGACCTGAGCAAGGTGCTCATTGATTCCAAAACTCAGTCTCCTCATCTGTAAACTAAATAGCTAACCTAGATCAGTTCCTTTTTTAAAAATTAAAAATATTTAAAAATGACCAAAAAAAGTTGTTAGAAAATAAATACAAGCAATATGCTGGCAGACTTACCTCTAACATTTGCAGTTCCTGCAGGAAAAATGAGGTCTACATGACGTATGTCTAAATAGCTAAAGGTTATAAATTAAGGTAACAGACCACTAAGTAAAAACATTCAATCTGTAAGGACAAAGAAGAAATTAAAAATAAGAGGCTTAATTCTTCCTTCATAAGAGATTTCCCTCCTCTTCTTTCTCTTAGAGCATTTATGTTAGAAAACTTGTCACTGAAGTTCTTTCTCAATCTCTTTGAAATGTATGTAAATCATTTTAGAAGCTAAATAAGTCTCTTGTCTGTCTCTTTATGACCCAGGAATGTCTTCCTCAGGACTTGGGAGCCATCTCTTTGAAATGTAATCAATGATTTACAGTTAAACCTCAAACCTCTCCCCTCCTTCAGCTAGGACCTGCTGTAACTGGGAAGCTTAACCAGGGAAAAGTGGTTTGAGTTGAAGTTCTTTCTCCATCTTCCCCTTCCATCCCTCTTCTGGCATCTTTTATGATCCCTGACACTTTCAGAGGGGAGAGAGGGAAGGAGAGCAGTAAGGGGGCAGGAAAGTTACTGGATGATTTTGTGCTTTCTGAATCTGGCAGTTTTTAACAATGGACTCTTTCTCCTATGAGTGTTTGCATGGGCTCTTTTGGGATATCCCCAGCCACCAGGGAGTTCCCACCTGTATTTCCCTTGATAAGAATGATGAACTTCTTTCCCACTATGTAGTTCCTAGAAATACACTACTACTTTCAGCTGAGGTCGGTCCACCCTTTCAAATGGCCCAATTAGATAGGCCCCGAGAAGACATCAAGCTGCTTGTTTCTCCCCTGCAGCCCACACCTGGCTCATGGGCATCGCTCAAGTCTCTTTGCTTCCATCAGCTCTGGCAGTGAGGGCCACCCCCAGCACAGACACCACTCCTTCAGCTCATCCATCAGTAGCGAGACAGCCTGTCTCTCTTTTGCCATTTTTCAGGTGGGATCAGACATGAGTTCACTGTATCCCCCTCTTGCCCCCTAACTTCAGGGGATGTTTGTTTCTTTCTCTAAGTAGTCTCTCTGGAGTCCCTGCCTTTTAACTTGAGATATACAGGGAGCACCTCAAACCCTCCCCCCCTTGGTGGTATACTCATTGTATATCAATAGCTTTCAGCAAATTGTTCCTTTCAGAGAAGTATTCCTCAGATCCTTTTAATTTCCCATAACTCAATCCTTTTGTATCTTTGAATAGGGAGAGATGTTTTAAGATTTTAGTAACAGGTTTTTGGATTATTTGCATTGAAAATTAGGCTGGTATCAGACTTTGGTATAGTATATTCACTGCATCTTGGTGCCTCAGTTAAAACTCCCAATTTAACATAGTGTTATATCAGCTTTTACTTTTATCGTTATTTGTTTTTGTTGTTATCTACCATTAAAAAACGATTAAATAGTGTTCCATAGTATGAATGTTATAATTTATTTAAATCTTCCTCTGCTGTAGTCACTGAGGTTGTTTTCAGTTTCTCTTTATTAACAATAATGCACAAAGATATGTTCAAGGATGTTTATCTTTATGTACATGTCTGCGATTTCTGTAGAATAGATTCCTAAAAGTAGTATTTCTAGGTAAAAGGGCAAATACAATTGAAAACTGGAATTGCTGCCCAATTTCCACTTCCATAGCAGTGTTTCTCACCTTCCTGATAATATTTGCATTTTTACCAGTGCTATGGATAAAGTCTTTTTCCTTGTTTCAATCTACATTTTCCTAATTAGTAGAGAAGTTCCTCATCTTTACATATCTTTATTGACCATTAGTATATCTTCTTTAGTGAATTTCCTTTTCATAACTTTTGCATACTTTTTTCTATCGGTTAATTTGTCATTTTTCTTATTGATTTCCAGGTGCTTTTAATATACTGGTATTAATCTAGTCCTGTGGTTTTCAAATTGTTGTCTATGGAGGCCCAAGTTTCTATGGAGCTGTGTGAGGTGTGTGGGTGTTTTTCCCTGAAAATGAAAGGCAGAATGGGCAGGGCTCTTGGTTCCCTCAACCATGCTTCAACCAGAGCAGGTCTCCTTTACTTCACTTAGAGATTAGAGCCTATATAAGATGGTGTTTTTTTAAAAAGGATTTATTGCTTAAAATAAATGTTTAAACCAGATCATCTTTAAGTATCACTATTGCTTGGAAGTATTATGACCTTTGATTCTGTGAATTAAAAAAAAAATACTGTGGCCTGTCAGGAATAGGAGGTAGAACCAGGCTTAATAGATGATCACCTTTTTCAGAGCTTTAGGTGTTTACTCATTTGCTAAGTATTATTGGGCACCTACTTTGTGCTGGGCACTGTGCTAAGTGCTGACACAGCTTACACAAGACAGCCATGGTTCCTACCTTCTTAGAATATTGATTGGTGGGAAGACAGATAGTAAACAAATAATTGCAGATAAAGGATGTTGAGGATTATGAAAGTGACATATGTCATGTTATCCTAACCCAGTTTGAAGGGCCATGGGGAGTGGTGTTCAGCTGTAAACTGAAAGTGACCATGAGCTAGAAAGGGGATGGGAAAAGGGGCTAAAGATTGGGGATGAGTGGGCAGGAGGCAGGACAATAAGTAATATAAGTAAATTTAAATTTTCTTGGAGTACTGCCCTGATTAATGACCCAGCCTTCAAATGAGCAAATCTAGAGAGATTTTTATTTACCTTATTTTACTTTCATATATACAGTATATAAAAAATAAATAGGGGCTTCCCTGGTGGCGCAGTGGTTGAGAGTCCACCTGCCGATGCAGGGGACACGGGTTCGTGCCCCGGTCCGGGAAGATCCCACATGCCGCAGAGCGGCTGGGCCCGTGAGCCATGGCTGCCGAGCCTGCGTGTCCGGAGCCTGTGCTCCGCAACGGGAGAGGCCACAGCAGTGAGAGGCCCGCGTACCGCAAAAATAAATAAATAAATAAATAAATAAATAAACAAACAAATAAAGTATAGTGAGCTGCCATTCTTCTCTATTTTCTTCCCACCTTCCTCTCCCTGTCCCCTCTTTCCACCTTTTTAAGGTGAAAGTAAACCTTTACTTTGGTAACTTGAAAATTAAAATTGTATTTAGAAGATGGAATATTCCTAAATTGACAGTCTTCTAAATAGCAATAACATGGAAATTTGAATGAGATATAAGATTTTTGACAAAATTCCAATAACACAAAGAACCACTTGACTTGAATTCAACCAAAACAATTGATCCAGAATTTACAGTCACTGAGAGACTTCAAACAGAAGTGAACATGCTGTAGGTTATTATATGGGCTTTGTTGGGCTCTCTCCAAAATGAATATACAGAGCCCAAGAGAATCAGGTGGTTTTCATGTAGGTCTTACCTGGGTAGAGAACCTGAATTTAGCTGTTGGAAATATGTTTTCTGTACAGGGTAGGATTATGCTCCAGCACCCTTCTGTCTTTCTCCTTCTTTACATTATCAAACATTTAAGAGAGAATAGTCTATTCTCTGTGTTTCCATTTTCTCATCACCACTCACTATTTTCTTGCAATTTAGCTGTAGTTCCCATTTCTCTAAAGAGATGTTCTTGACATTCACTGGTAATCTCCCTGATCCCTAATTCTCTAAAGAGATGTTCTTGACATTCACTGGTAACTCCCTGAACCCTAGTTTTTGGTTCAGTTCTTCTCAGCCTGGTGTTTCCTGTAGTGTCTCGTATCATTGTTCTCCTGTTTTCTCCAAACTTGCTTGGAAGCCTTTGTTGTAATGATCACGCTCAGTTTTCCCCATTGTATATTTCTGACCCCTTTGTCCACTCCTTCACTGCCTACCCTTCCTTTTCTCCCCCGACAATATTTCCAAAACTCTTCTCTGTCTTCTTTTACCTTCCTTCTTATGGAGCTGAGTCCCATATTTCTATACCCAGACCTGGTCAGGCTTTAATCTAGCATTTGTTGATTGCTTGACATCCCTACCTGATTACCTCCACCCTTTACCCAGGACCCAGGTATGCCCTGTTTATGTTAACGGTACCAGTATTCTCCAAGTTATCCAGAGTTCAGTGTCATGTTTGACTCTTCTCTTCCTCTTCACCTCTTGAATCTGGTAAATCACTAAGGCTTTTTTTTTTTTTTTGACTACACCTCACCGCATGTGGAACTTCCCTGACCAGGGATCAAACTCACCCCCTGCAATGGAAGTGCAGAATTTTAACCACTAGACCACCAGGGAAGCCCCTTTTTGCTTTTTTTCTTCACATTTCTCTCTCATCTTTCTTCCTTTACCTTCCCCCTGGCTAGAGTAACCATACACCCTAGTGTTCTCAGGACAGTTTGGATTTACACCCGCCCAGTATCCCATCCTGTTAACACCCTCTTTAACTCACAGAAGTGTCCTGATTAGGACCATGAGACAGTCACCCTACAACTTACACAGCACTAGATCAGATCTTCAGTCCCTCTTGCAATACCTCTTAACTGGCCTCTTCCCTCTAGGTTCTCCCTGGATGTGTGCTTACTGGAAAAGATTGATCCTCTACTTAAAAACCGTCACCAACCCATCACTGCCTTTTAAATAGAGTAAATGCTCTTTGGTCTTTGTTTAAGGCCCTCCACAATGTGGCCTCAAACTGTGTTTTCAGTCTTATTTCCTGCTTCTCTCTGAAAGGAAAGTGTGGAGCATCAACAAATGAGGCATATGTGGACCAGCATTTTGACATGGTTACCAGGGTGGGCATACAGAATATATTTTAGGGACTGTTGTAATTAGAAATGAGTCCTCTTTCTGGGATAGGCTCAACTTTGGTTCTCTTAATAACAATGAGATAGAAATTTCAGGGCTCTAAGAGACCCCTCACGTGGTTTTTATTGTCCTTCTACTCCCAGTTCCAGGCAATATGAAGATACTGTTTGAGGCCTTTGCCAAAAGTGGAATCCTTCACGGTACGAGCCATCCAGCACCCCTGAACCAACGTGGTCCTCTTGGTTGAAGGGTTGCTCACAGAGGGCTTGCCCACAACCCACAGCCATTTCCTGGGCATGACCAGGCAACTGCTTGCAAGGATGGAGATGTTTGGCCTTTTGAGGCAGATATGGAGTCTTAAGTTGATATCCAACACAATTTTCTTATCTCAAATAAGATTGGCTTTTAAATCTCTAGTGGAAATATTATTCAATAAACAAGTATAATTTGTATACAAGGATGAACTTGGCTTTCCCCCAAGAATTTTGGATACCTTCCCTTGCTGCTGTGCATGTTTTTTTCATGTCCTGAGTAGGGCTTTTGTGCATAGAAAGAACCACTTATAATACTTGAGTTTTAAATTAATCATAAAAATTTAAAAAATGAAATATATTTTATTAAGCTTTTAAAAATAAAAATCTATTAAAATAAGAACAAATAATTCTACTTTTTCTTAGATTATTTAATTAACTCAAGTTGAAAAGAACAGAGACTCTTTAAACAAGTCCTATCTACAAATTCAGCTTAAACAAATTCTTAAGCATTTAAAAATGCACCAATTATTTAATAGATTTTATTTTCTTTTATACAAATTTGAATACTGATAGGGCAAATGATTGACTCTAACAAGGGGAAACTTCCCAAGCACTTAAAAAACTCTTGTAAATCTGCTGCATTAACTTGGAAGCATAGTAAAACAAATGATAAGCATGAAGAAATTCTCTGAAACATTCTAGTATTATTTAGCATGTTTTGAAAAATTCTCTTAATCCTTTCAAAACAATTCTAAAAGTATTTACACTTTTTATGTTGGAATCACAAAGCTTAATAACCTGTCAGAATCCCTAATATACCAAATCTTCTAAAAATACTTCAATAACATATACATACTGATTGTCCTAATGGTAAAACTTTTTCCTGAATATAACACAAAATTTTTAATACTATGGGCTTGATTTATTTCATTATATTTCTATTTCATTCAAGCCTTTCCCAATCTGGATAATATATTGATACTTACCCATTAGAATATTTCCTCTAGTGGGTGAGCAGAGTTGGTTATTGGGTTAACAAGTCATGGCCAGGATGTGATCAGAGGTGAGAGATGGGATGTGGGGATTGAGGGCTACATGCATCTATGATGATTTCGTATTACTAGCCGAAGGGTTAGCTAATCTTCCAAGTTTCTACATCAAGGAGAGAACTTCAGATCCACACTTGGACGCATTCTTGTTGTTTCATGTGAGTCTTCACCCCTATCCAGATTGCAGCTAACTTCATTCAATTAATTTATTTACTGCTCGGTTTAAATCAGCATCCTTTTCATCCAGGCTTTGAAAGTATTTAGGGCAACACTGTCCAACAGAAATACGATGTGAGCTGCAAATGTGAGCCATACATTAAATTTTAGTGATAATTACATTAAAAAAAGAGACAAGTGAAATTAATAATATATTTTATTTCACTCAGTATATCCAAGATATTATCATTTCACCAGGTAATCAATATAAAAATTACTTTTATTCTAAATTACTTTTACTCTAGTACTGAAGCCAGAAGAAATTAAATTAGGATCAAGGTAGGAACTGGGTGGCTGTGAGCAGAGTGTTTCAGGTTATATTTTAATAGAAAGTTTGGAGATTGCTGCCAGGATCTCTGTGGTTAGACATGTATCCTCTCTTCTAGAAGACTAAGCATCCTGAAGGTAGGAGGCATTTTCTTGCTGCCTCCCAACACCTGCTTCATTATCTAATAAACTCTAAGTAAATATGTTTCGAATGAATGAGTGAAAGAAAGTAAGAGATAGAATGGCTTCACTGCTTTAGAGTGGACCTCATCAGGCCTAAGAGTAAGGATGCCCAAGGACAGGAAATTTCCCACCTTACTAGCAGATTTGGGACCTGGGACATGTCTCTTTATCAGAGTTGGAGGTTCAAATTTTGGGTGTTAAGGAAATCCTGGCAAGGGGTTCTCCTTTAGCCCATCAATACCTCAAATACCACATTCTGGCTCACTGAAGAAGAGTCTTTGAAGACTTTAGGAACCACTCAGACAATAGTTACATAATGGATAATTCATTCTTGGGGCTACTGCATGTTGAGAAGGTAGACTGTTTACAATAATTTGTTATCACTGAATGTGATAACTAAAGTTATCACACTAAAGTCAGTGTACTTGCCCTTTGACCTAGTAAATTCATTTCTGAGAATGTAGCATAAGGAAATTTTAAAAATCTATATTAATGGTATTTGCTGTATAACAAGCCACTCCAAAACAAAGTGGTTTGAAATAATAACTCATAATGTCTCATGATTCCTTGGGTCACTGGTGTTACTTCTTGTCTGGGCCAGCTCTCCTGATTTCAGCAAGGTTTGCTCAAATCTCAGTGTTCAGTTGGAGAGTTGACTGGTGGCTGGGTGATCTAGGATGGCTTCACTTACATGTCTGATGGTTCGCAGGTCTGCAGAAGGGATGGCAGCAACTTGGCCATGTGTCTCATCATTCAGCAAGGTAGCTCGGGCTTGTTGATATGGTGACAAGAGTTCCCAGGAGAGCAAGGGAGCCAAGCTCCAGTGTGAAAGCACCTGCATTCATCATGGTTTCTAATGTCCTTTTTGCCAAGCAAGTCACATGGCTGAGCTCAGAGTCAGAGCAGGGGGCACTGCACTCACAGTTACAGGGCAAGAGGCATGGATACTAGAAGGGGAAGAACTGCTGTCATCTTTGCAATCAATCTGCATAGGCAGTCAAAACATTATGCATGAAGATGTTCATCACCATGGTTTTTATAGTGTAGCAATACATAAATGTAATTCAATGTCCAATATGAGCAATAAAAAATTATGACACACTGGGAGAACTATTTGGTAGCTCTCATATAGTAATATTAAAAATGCTTCTGATATACTGTTAATGAAAAAAGGATACCCAATTTTATGAAACCTATGGTAACTATGTAATAAACATTAATACAAATAAAAAATGTTGGAAAGGAACATACAAAAATTTTCATAGCTGCATTGAGGGGTGGCATCATGCGTCAGTCTGCTCTTCATTAATCAAAACTTCTCAAAAGTTATACCACATATATATTATAAAATCTACCTAAAATTTTATTCAAAATCAACTTTCCATGTTTATTAAAAAGAAATAATTTTGCACATTTCCAAATTATTAATGTCATATACATGCTCAGAATATATGTTTCAACAACATTTTCTCTTGTGTATAAATGAAAATTTTACAATTTCTTCTTATGAAAGAGTAATATAAGACTGCAAGAGCAAGAAGTAATTTAAATGTGTTCAGGGGCCCTTTTCAACTTCAGAATTAAGCATTATTTTTATTTTACATCATTGCCTTTTCTCTTTTACTTTCCTTTTTATTTAGTTTTATCATTTTAGGATTCCCTATTTTTAATTTTCATACAGAGTTTCTTTAATTGATAATTATAATTAAGCATAAAGTCATAAGTTACAAAGTCCTATTTTGTGGGATCCTAGAGTTCTAAATTATTCATTTCACTTACTGTTTTTAGATTAGTTCATCTGAAAATTTCCAGTTTATTGTTGTTGTTTTTTATTTTGTACAAATAAGAGCGCAGAAAAAAAGGAAGGACATAATAAAATAGATCTTCAAGTTTGTTGATCTTAAAGTTTATATTGATTGATGCTCTTGTGTCCTTACCAGACATCAATTTTCTCCCAGAAGCCCTTGATTTTATTTTCTATAAACCTTGTTGTACTCAGTGTATTCCAGCAAACCCTCACTGTTTCTTCTTGGACCTTAACTTCTTAACAAAAGCCATTTATTGATATCCTACTTTTTTTCAGTGTGGTAGCAAATCAATAAATTAAAGATTAGTTCAGTGTGTCAGCTTTTCCTAAGCATTCTGGGACTCATTTACTACTTTGGTGGATGTGGAGGCCAGGTGGCAGCCTCACACAGAAATAATGGGTTTCTCTGTCAAACATTTCTAGAAGTTACCTTTCATACTAATTATTGAGCTCCAAACTATTTTAGATGAGAAATTGGATGTAGATCATAACTTCATATGGACTAGCATTACTAGTTAAAAGAAATTATTTTCAATACACCCTATTTTATACTACCCTACCAGGCTCAGATCCAGTTTTAGGAGGATTCTTTGGGGAGGTATAGTTTGTTCATTACACAAAGCAAGCCCACTGCCTTGACCTGACACAGCCTGCATTTTTTTTTCTCTTTCTTTCTTTCTTTTTTTTTTCCCTAGGGCACACATTTCCATAAGCTCTCTTCCACAATCCTATTTATATAACTGTGTGGGTGGGATATATTAGTGCTACACTGGATTTCATCAGTCTTATCTCTTGGAATCGGTACAGTCTATTTACTCTGATATTGTTCTGTTCACTCCTGCTAGCTTTTACCCAGCTTTCATTCCTCAGAGGTCCGTTCAGGGATCTGAGCTGTTTACTTTTTAGATCTTCCTGTTAGTATCACAGTCATTGCCGAGAACTCTCCCCTCAACTGAGAGTTTTACAATTCAAAACCTCATTACATTTTATAGAACCATATTTGGAATCTCTATCCCCAACTGTTTGAAATTGCCTTTATTTTTACTTAAGAGCATTTAGATATATGATCAGAAACATTTTGTGTGGATGAAAAAGGACAGATTAGCCATAGAAAGTGAGAGTATGGGAGGCGCATTAGAACAGTGGTCAGTGATCAGATTTAATATGTTGACTGCCAGTTTTGCCTGACAGGTCTAATGCCCTTCATTTACCGGTTTAGAGACAACGGTCAGAAAAAGTTCTATTCCAAAAAGATATAATGTCAAAATAGTGGGAAAACTAGTGTTGGAAAATAGGGGAAAATGCACTTTGATACACCACTGGTAGGAATGTAAATTGATATAATCTTTCTGAAAAGCCATTTTACAATATATAGAAAGCCTTAATAATTGCCTAATCCCAATGACTCAGCAACTTAATTTACAAGATTTTACCCTAAGGAAATAATTCTGGATTTAAGCACGGATAAAAGGATGTTCAACATAATGTGGCTAATGATAACAAAATATTGGCAATAACTTAAATAGCCAACAATAGGGTATGGTTGAATAACTTTAGGCATATGCGTAGTATGGCATATTATGCATCTCCTGAAAATTATGCTTTGAAGAATATTTAATGATATAGAAAAATGTCTGTTACATATTAAGTGGAAAAAAACCTCTTTATAAAATAGTATACATAGTATAATACTACTTTGGAGGAAAAAAAAGTGTATTTATGCATAGAAAACCAGATTAGAAGTATATATACCAAAATGAGAGTGTTTATTCCTGGGTAGGGGCTTATGAATGATTCTTATTTTCTCCTTTGTGCTTTCCTTTACTTTCTAAATTTTCTATAATAAACAAGTATTCCATTTTCAAGTAGGGAAACTATTATTTTAGAAAATAATGGGAAATAGGAAGGCAAAAATCGCTCAGAAACTGTATATAGTGCATATATATACACCCAATACAAGAATTCCCATTAACAAAGACATATTAACATTTGTAAAGAAGCACATGCAGGCTGGTAAAATGTGATGTGTGTATGTATGTGGAGAACTCGTGGTCTGAAAACCCAATGATCTCTGTGCAAAAAAGCATAAACAGAATTAACAATCCATGTAATTTTCTCTGTCCATAGACAGATTGACTTAAATATATTTTTTTAAAGAAATTTAGGGTTGGTGAAATAACAATGCCATAGAATGTGGAACTTTAGACCTCCAAAATTGTGATATATTCCACCCACATCCTTCCTGCCCAGCCTATGCTTGAGAAGAGTTGTCAGCATTTTAGGGAGGGTGCCTGTGTATCTGTGGTCTGTGGAGACAGAGGGTGGCCTCAGGGATGTGGGCTGGGAGAGATTTGGAGGAGGCGATGCTGCCCCTGTAGTGTTTGTGGGCTCCACTCTGACCTAATAGTGGAGACCAAGCAGGAGAACTTGACAAATATTGACCTACTCCAATACATAAAATAATGACAAATAAAATAATTGCAAAAGTAATTGGAAACATTTTCTTTTTTCTATTTCAGTTCCGTAACAAGGAGCCACCTCAGATGGGGAGGTGGGGGGAGGGCCATGTCTGCATTTTCCTCCTATCTGCTCTGCTTCCCCCAGGACACCCTGGGTGACATTCCTAAGAGGTCAAATAGGGTAAAATGCTCTCCCCTATCCCCAATTTAGGCTTCATTTGGATCAGTAAACCTATTACCATTGAACGGTGCACCGAACATGCTACTTGCCTGGCTGCTTTGTGAGCCATGGCATTGGGGCCGCTTCTGTTCCTTAAACACCTGTTTTCAAATCTGGTTCATTTACAGGAATTAGGATTAACCTTCTAATAGGCTAAACCAAGAGTCCCTGGGATAATTTGTAACACCTGTAGCCCTCTCTGTAGGCCTCTCCTCAGCCTGAGTCTTTTACAACATAACCTTGCTCTGTGGTTAGTAGGGAGATGCCCTTTAGAAAGTGGGAGCAACTGGAGATTTTGTAGGGACCTGTGCTTTCCTCAAAGTGTTCACCCTAGAAATTCAACAGTAAACTTGCTGCACCTCTCAGTGAAATATTTGGGGTTGTTTTCTGAGGAATTTATTGGAAGTCGTTTACGTAATGTGCTAAATTTTACTTGCTCATTCTAATTAATTTTCCTCTACTTAACTAATTAAAATGCCATCAAGAATTATACCGCTTTGGCCAAGAATAGGTGAACCAAGGCAGCCTACCCTTTATTGCTTTTTTGGTATAAAGGGACCCTTCCTCATTCTTCTGTCACTTCCACAGACTTCACTGAATCCATCAAACCCACAGCTGGGAAATCCCTCCTGCCCTTTTCAAGAGGTGCCTGCAAGCATCAGTCTTTGAAAACAGGGCCTGACGTCCCTCTCAGGACTCATTGGATTGCCAGGAACAACTGCAATGCTTTGGCAGTAGAGGCAATAGGCATGTACAGAGATGTCATCCTAGAATGTTCTTCAGGTTCCCCTGGGTGAGGATTCTCCTCACAAGTGCTGGACAACTGTGTTTCATTTCTTATGTTCCTGGTCCTGACTGGAGTTTCCTATTTTTTTCCTTTGTCTTTTTTTCTCAACATGTGCCTGAGTCTGTGGTGGTGGGTTTTAGGGATCTGGGAAAACCATGGCATTTGTTCTCTACTTATTGCTTCTTATAAAGTACTTCCTAGATTATGCATTCTCACTATATCAGTTTATTCGATTTTTACCTGTATCTTTAATTTTTCACTTTCTCTGGCTCCTTCCCTAAAACGTAGAAATGCTCTCAGATTGCCCCTATCTTAAATAATTCTTTCCTTGGCCAAGATACTGCTATCCCTTGCTAGAGCCCATTTAGCTCTATTTCTTGAAAGAGTATTCTGCCTAGCTTTTGTCTCTTCCTCCCTTTCACTCACTCTTCAAAAGCCACAGTATTTTGGCTTTGGCTCCCACAAAACTACAAAACTTCTCACTGTTTTATCAAGCGCTCCTAATTGCTCACTTACAGTTTCCATTCTGTGTGACCTCTCTGTAGCATAAGGTAGGTTGTTTACTCCCTGTTTCATGAAATTCTGCTTTCTGGATGCCTGAGACACCATTGCCCCACAGTTCTCCTGTTTCTGACCACTGTCCACTCCTTCAGTTTCCTATTTTCTAGTGTGGTCTCTTTGATCTTATTCTCTTGTCACTCTAGTCTACATAGTCATCCTCCCTAGATAAACTCTTGCAAATTGGTGGCTTTAAACACCATCTCTGTGTGACTTCCAAATCAGTAACACTAGTTCTGACACATCTTCATGTCCAGAAGCATTTCCAGCAGACTCTGCCGCCTTTCCTTGACTCCTTTCTCTCTTTACCCAAGTTAAACCTGAGACTGCTGTTCCTCTCCCTGTTATAAATCTAACCAGGAGGTTAGGTTATCTAATGGCTTCATGTTGCCCAGAAGTGAAGCCCAGACTCGGAATTCGGGGCCCTTCATGAGTCAATTCAAGTCCAATCAGTATCTCGAGAGCAGTTTCTCTTACCACAGCCCTAATGGCCAGTCTGCTGGTAATTATGCCAGTATTCTTGAGTGTATCTGCCTCTGCCTCTTCACCCATGACATTTTGGGGCACAGGTTATAGCTCAAGAAATATATACTAAATAAATGAATGGAGTATCTGCTCAGGTATCTGCTCAGCTATCGAACAGAATTCTTTTCACTCTTCTCAGCCTAGTTCTTGTTCTGTCACCTCCATGAAATCTTTCCTGATCCTTTCCCTGGAAACCATCTCTATTCCTTTGAGCTCCTATGGCATTGTTTTATTATATTAGTCCTATGCCACTTTATACATTTTTGTAGTCTTTCCAATGCCCATCATGGTACCTTATACCTAACAGGTTCTTATTAAATGAATGAAAGACTTAATTCAGTCTTTTTAAAACCATGTAACACAAAAGCCCTTGGGATATGAATTTCATGGGATCCCTAAAAAGCTTAAAAATCCACTTAATAAATAATTTAATATTTAGTAAACTAAAATTAAAAAGTAGACCTAGTTCTACTTTTTTTTAACACCACAGAAATGTTCCTAGAACCTACACAGAGCAGATTAGTATATGGATCTGACAAACGAACGGTAGGGTATTAAAGTAAAACCAAATAAAGGTAAGAGATTGGGGTAGTTTTCCATGTTTTAGCAGTTGGTAATTTTCAACATAATCTGCCATTTAAACAATGTCATAATTTCATTTCTAACTCAACAACAGTTTGCTCTAATGTTTTAGGCTAATGGAACCCTAATACATTTAAAGTATTATGACTAGATTAAGTATTAAAAATCATATTTGTCTACTATATAATAAGCATGGTCATTAAAAGATGTAATCAACTTTAGGCTCACTGATGCTATGTCAATGTGTATGTAATTATGGCTTATGCTGACCTTATTTACCTCTATCATACGAATCTGTCAGCTGTTGAATAGAGTTCTTTGCAACTTAGCAGTGAGACACATTTCTAAAAGTCTTTAGGTTGACTGACTATATTTTCAACATACATGTAGTTGGTCTGCATATCAGGCGGTGACTTGGCATGAAGCCACAGGTGAGCTGTCATGCATGCATGCAGTGGGGAGGTGGTCCCCTGTCCACAGTTGTAGACCTAGGGTGGGTACGGGACAATTTGAAGAGTGTACTATTGTGGAGGAACTGGGAAGATGTGTTTTAATTTTGGGCTTTAGCTAGATTTCTGATGGCTACTAATACAGAAAAACCTGCTAATGAGCAGGCCACTTGTGTAATTTTTTTTGTACTTAAAGTAAAATGTAAAATGTCAGGCAGCTATCCATGACCTACTCTAGGGAAAGGGAACAGCTAATGATTAGTCTTCTGTTTACAATTAAAGTCTGATTTCTCTTCCTAATTTTGGTTGACTTGCTATTGGTCCTCTGGACTCCTAATAGGCCTTGTGGATTCTACATAGATTCTGCTTTGACTCGCAATTGCCATGCCATTAAAGGACCTCCAAATGCTGCCCTTTAATTTTATGTTCATTTTCTCTAGGCTTTTTTTCTGTAATATACTGTTAGTTACCATGTCAGTTCTTTATAATCTTGTATTTGTTTTTTAGTGATGCACCACCCTCATTTTCCAATATAGCCCTTCTTTATTAAAAACAAACAAACAAAAAAAAACAACCTAAGAAAATCACCAAAATGGCTTCATAAACTTTGGTGGAAATAAGTGGTATAAGAATGAACTAAATCGGGAGGAGACTGGCTTAACAATATGGGTTTGGTAACTAAATCCAGCCCTGGAATGAGCGGGTGACTACCTTGATCCCTTTGTGCTTAGCCTCCTAGTTTTAGTTGAAGAGGCAGACATTTTGTTTGTTTTCTAGAGGAAGGGCCTGTTTTGCACATTCTCCTGGAGTCTGTGCATGAACTTAATAGTCAGGTGGCTGAATAATGTATAGTCAACCCCTATCCTTTCACCGTTCCCGGTATAGTCCTGAGGTTTTTACAAAAAGTCTCCCTTGCAGGGCCAGATTCTCTGAGCCTTCTTAGGTGATGGTTAGTTAAGCTGATAATGAGAGAAAATTAGGGGAGACTCCCCATGGCAGACAGGTCACAAATATACATTCTAACAGTGACCTTTAAGGGGCCTACTCCAAACCCTCAAAGAATCACTCAAATAGTGACTAATTAAGCCTTTTTCTGAAAGCAGCCTAAAAAATGACTTTAATATTTGGGATTTCAGAAGGGTAGAACACCTGGTATCTGGTGAGGCCTCTCAAAACACACTTGGTCTCCTCTAGCTCGGTAGCTTGGTGGCCCTTGACCCAAAGACCTTCAAAGGTCTGAAGGCTATAGTAAGAAGCCAGGGTATGAGTCCTTAATGAAAATCAGTTCAGCACAGTAAGCAGTAATCACCGTCAGGCTTTGAAGAAAGTGCTGAGTTACTTTTCCTTCTGCTTTCTCTTGATGATTCAGGAGGGTAGAGGGGAAAAGTCATAGATATGGGTTACCCCAACCCATAAATAATTGAAAGAATATGGAATGCAAATTCAAATTCATTTCTTTTCATAACAGCCACATTTAAACAGCTCATTCAACTGTGTTTACCAGTAAATGGAGTGGAATTGGAATTGACAGGAGGGGTTTCTCTTGACTGTGCTTGAATATGCCAGCTGAGATGCAGAAATGCTTTCTGGTACAAAACAAAGAAATCAGCAAATGAAGGCAGTCATTCTGAGCTACCCTACTTCCTTCTTTCTTTCCTGATGAAGCACCTAATGAAATGTGAAGTGGTCCAGGAGCTGAGAAGAATGCCTTAGTGTAATAATGGAGAGAGAGAAGTATTTGTTATAAATATGGGTCTGGGCTTCTTGGTGAAGGTATAAAACATACTTTCAGGCTGGGGATAAGGAAAGAGCAAGGCTCATGATCTGAGAACAAGGGAAATAGCCTGTAGGGAAGGCATCTTTCAATTACTAACATCTCCTGAGATTTAAGAACAAGACAGTTCCAAATCAGGTAAAAGCAGATGCAAACGTGACGGCATTTAAAAATATTAACTGATGTTTTTCTCTTTCTTTCTTCCCTGAGTTTATTCTCCCCTTTTCTTCTATTGCCCCACCTGATTAAGTAAGTCCTCTAGGGTCATTGCCACAAGGGAGGGATGTGAAAATGTGTCAAAGAGAAGGAAGAAGTAGCTTTGGTTTCTAAAATCTAAGCCCTGGGAAGAATCCAGAAGATTTGAGATATAGGTAGAATTTGGTAGAATAGGGTTTGAGGAGAGAGAGTTTTCTCTTTGATTAAAGGAAGATTCCCTTGGGCCAGGGAGTGGAGGGGACTGCTTGGGGAAGGGAGGAGAGCAGAGATGTTGATGGGTGCTGGAAGGAGGGCTGTGTGCCCTGCGATTTGGACAGTTCCAGGGGGATGTGGTGAGACAGCCAGTCTTCAAAGACTGTGCACAGCTTTGCAGAAATTCCTGAGCCACAAAGTGGCACCCAAAGAACAAAGGGTTCCTGTGCCCCAGCAAGTGCCATGGAAACTGGGGAGAGAGCCATTGGGCCCAAGGGGGCACAAAGGAATAAAGAACAGACACGTCATGGCTTCCTATGGGGACTAAACATGCTAGCACTGTCCGAGGTCTCCTTAGAATTTAAACACAACCCTGGGGAAAGAAGGGGGATTCTAAAATAAGTGAGACTGAATTTCTACCAGCCTGGAAGAATGTGGTATCAATACAGAAATAAAGTGAGTTAATATAAAAAGTAAAGAATTTACGAAAATAAAGAGTTGTAAACTACGATTTGTGTTTTCCATGAGTAGGGCCAGATCCAGGGTTTCTAAGCCTCTTGAGGAAGTGCATGGGAGACTGTTTTTTCCCTCAAACTAGAGGATAACCATTTTGAGGCACAGGCCATGACCCAGGCAGGGAATTGGTGGGCAAAGATGAGGTGGACTCTTGGGAGTAACCATGGAGTCTGAGGTGGATTGTGAAGAATTCGAGTTTAAGAGTGTCACAGGGTGCTTTAACCCTCAGGGACAGACTCAGAGAAGGTAACAGAGGGAAGAAGGAGAGGAGGAGGGGTTGAGGTGGGTAGAAAGCAGAAGGAGGGTGCCTTAATGGGATCCACAGAAGAGATTAAATTATTTGATATTCAGGAGAATCTTCTAGAAAGGAAAGGAGAAGTGAACTTCATGGCTCCACCGCAGTTCCTGACAGTTAAGGCTGGTGGGGACAACAGATAAGTCCCAAGGGACACTTTTGGGGCTTTTTGGAAAGGCAGGTAGAATTCCCCTTTCCCAGAGCTGGCCCAGCATACAGCACACAAACAGGCACACAGCTTGCTGCAGGAGCCTGGGGCCCATGAGCTGGGGGAGACTGTGCCCTGTCTGCAGAACGCTGCCCAGCCTTGGAAGTGCAATGCTTTAAAAATAGTTCCAAGAATTTGTGAAACACAAGTTCCCCTCTCTTTCCTTTTCTTGTAGGATATAAGTGAACTTTTCATGGGAGACAATAGAGAATCACAGCTGATAATGACAAAACTAAGGTAGGGTTGAGGGGGTCTTGAGAAAGGAGAGACAGATTCAGATCTTGGCTCTTGACTTTTGGCTTCTTGACTTATGAGACTTGAGAATCATGTGAGAATTGCTTCACCTCTTGCACCAGGCACCGTCCCAGACTCAGCTGAGGAGGAAGGGAGCAGACGGAGCTGGGGAACCCGCCAGCCACAGTACCCACTGTCTTGAAGCCAAACTCTGACATGAAATAGTCTTACCTGCGGCCAGACTCCCTCTGGTGGATGGGGCTGTAGATGCAGAAGGGAGAAGCTGAGGGTCTCCTAGATTAAGTGACCTCCAGTTTAGTGAGGCAAGAGATGTGCTCTGAAAAGCGGCTCACCAACTCGAGCCCGAGGAAGCTAGTGCCCACTCTACCATGGGATATTTTACTTGAGGGAATTACTATTCTGAAAAACTAGTTTGGGACAGAGATCCAGTTTGCTGGGGGCACCTGGAGGAAGAGTAAGCTTCCTTTGCAGGAATGCAAAGACTTACTAGAACAACAAACGCAGTGAGACTCATTTTGCCCCAATGTTTATTTCTATTTCCATCTTTCTCACCCTGACAGGGCCTCCCCATCTGCTGTAGAATCTAGTCTCTGGTTTTTGTGTTTCCAAAGTCTAAATTTGTGCTAAACCTTCAGGAGCAAAGTTCTCATGGTGGAGGCAATGCTGACTTAAGATGCGAGAATTTCCTCCAAGAGGGTCAGTAAAGGGCTCCCCTGGGCTGGTTAGCAAGGAAGAAAGGGGAGTAAAAGGGAGAAAGCCTAATTTTGGGGAAAAGGGATTTCCTGTGAAACCTGAAGGAAAAGAATGAAGGGTTCCCCTAAATGTTTTACACATTCTCTTGCACGTGAGAAGTGGTGCTGGCAGCAGGGGCAACTTTGGGCTCAATTTTTCAGGGTTAGAACTGGACCCAACCTGGCAAGGCCAGTGTCTCTCTGCCCTTTCTAGTCTCATGGTGTGTGGCCTGCCAGTTGATGTTCTGAACGATCCCATTGCCTTTGGCTTTAGAATTTCAGAATTCCCTTATTATTATTTTTTAAAACATCTTTATTGGAGTATAATTAATTTACAATGGTGTGTTAGTTTCTGCTTTATAACAAAGTGAATCAACTGTATGTATACATATATCCCCATATCCCCTCCCTCTTGCGTTTCCCTCCCACCCTCCCTATCCCACCCCTCTAGGTGGTCACAAAGCACTGAGCTGATCTCCCTGTGCTATGCGGCTGCTTCCCACTAGCTATCTATTTTCATTTGGTAGTGTATATATGTCCATGCCAATCTCTCACTTTGTCCCAGCTTACCCTTCCCCCTTCCCATGTCCTCAAGTCCATTCTCTACGTCTGCGTCTTTACAGAATTCCCTGTTGTTAAATGGCATGATTGCCTTTTGTTTTGTCCCACTTAGTTGCAAGGTTCAAAACAGTGTCTGAGGGATGATGAAAGTCCATGGGCTCCGGAACTGTTTCCACTTGCTTAAGAGGGTGTCTCTAGTATTCATCCATCCAAAGAACAGTTATTGAGGGCCTCTATGTGTACCTGGCACTTGTTTGGTCCTAGAAATCAGAAGGAAGCCCCCTCATTGCCTGTTGAAGGCAGTTGTGAAAAGTGAGCATCAGACACTGTGACAAGTGCTAGGATAGATGTGTGTATTGGGGGCTTAAGCGGGGACATGATTCAGCCTTTAGGGGTTGGCAGGGGCTTCCCAGCTGGAGAAGCTTCTTAGTTGCTTTGGATTTTTTTTCAGGAGGTGATTTTTGCAAGAGGATTCTAGAGATATTGATTAGAAAGTTGACATTAGTGAAAGGCTGAATCAATCCCTAGAATTTTCTGTCACAGACTTCTTGTCTTTTGAAGTAATTAAATGTATTTATTGCTTAGACAATGTTAGGTTTTCTGTAGCTTTCAGCCAAAAACAATCTTGACTGATACAATGTTCTTTGCCAATTTTTGTATTAAAGCATGTTGAGGAAAAAGTTGAAATTTTGCATTGTTCTAACTGTAATTACCATTCTTTTTTATTTGCATTATAATTTATGCAGGAAGAAAAAAAGCTGATTTTCTAACTCTAGGAAAATTGGAACAGACTTTCCTTCTTTTCTCTTTCTTTTTCTCCTCTCTCTCTCCTTCCCTCCCTTCTCCCTTCCTTTCTCTCTCTTTCCCTTCTTCCCTTCCTTCCTTCCTATTTGAATTATTTAAAATGTCAGTAAAAATCAGTGACTTAAATGTTACACTGATGAATTAAATTCATTTTTTATACAACAAATGAACAATGAGTAAATAGTTTCCTGTAACAAGCAAATAAGCATACTTGTTAATCTCAGTATTAAAGGTTTATATAATAATAAAATATTATTTATAAACTAGAACCTCACAGGAGAGCTTCTTGCAAATGACTTATCCAGGGTTCAATTTTATAATGTAAAGCTATTGATTAAGTATCAAGATGGTAAGAAAGAAACTTCACTCCAACCTGGGTAGTATTTTTATTCTTAATTTCTTTGAGTTTTAAATATCCTGAAGTTTCTTCCTTATCTTTATCTGAGTTTTAAATATAAGTACCTGAGTTTTAAATATAAGTATCTAAGTTTTAAATATAAGTATCAGAGTTTTAAATTTTCTTCCTTTTAATAAAATGTTAAAGCCTTGCTCAGTGATTCATTTTCTCAATATTCCTGCTATGAAAAGCTTGTGATTTCTGATTTTAACTTTAATTTTAATTAAAGCTAAGTTTAAGAAATTGGGGCTTATAATTTTTGGGTCTGCTGGTAGTCATCATTTTCTCACTGATTTGAAAGGGGGTTTTAATGCTTTAAGACGTTAGCCTCTGTCATATATGTTGCATTTTCCTCTATGTATTATTTGTATTTTAACCTTGCCATGATTTTTGCTTTATAGAATTTTTCTATTGTTGTTACATAATTTTTTGAATGCAAATAAGATCTTTTGTTTTTATCATGTCTGGCTTTTTTGTAAGTTTAAAGAGGCTTCCTTCAAACCAAGATTATAAAAATAGTTATACATATTTTCTTCTATTATTTTCATGGCTTTATGGATAACTTTAAAATATTTGATCTATCAAATTTATTTTGGTATAAAAATTTAGGAATATAGGCATATTTATTTGGGAAATAGCAATCTGTTGTTTTAATAAAATTTACTGCGTTTATCTTTCTCCACTGCTTTGAAATGCCACCTTAACCTTACACTGAATTTCATACCTCCTTGATTCTATTTGTGGAATTTATATTTGATTTCACTCATCTGTTTGTCTATATACCCATGCCACTCTCATTTTAAAAATGACTATGACTTTAAAGACATTAAAATAATTAGTAATACAAGTTCTTGCAAATTATTTTACTTTTTAAGAAACGTCTTGGCTCTTCCTGCATTTTTATTCTTTCAGATTGGTTTTTAAAAATAGTACTTACTATCCCAAGCACTTCATTTATTTGGGTTTTTTTTTTTTCTGTATTGATTTTTCAGGAAAACAAATTACAAAAGTAACATATGATTGCTCTAACAAAGTCAAACCATATAGACAGGTGCAGAATATGCCTTGACAACCTCCCTCTCTTCCTCTTTACTTTTTTTTTTTGGCCACACGGCATGTGGGATCTTAGTTCCCTGACCAGGGATCAAACCCGCACCCCCTGCATTGGAAGTGTGGAATCTTAACCACTGGACCACCAGGGAAGTCCCTCTTCCTCTTTAACAGCACAGCCCAGAGGTAACTTCTATTTGCCCTGTGTTGCGTATCCATCCTTTCGCACTTTCTCCCATTCTTAGGTACAAACTCATTTCTTGAAGAAGTGCCCTCAAAATATCGGTGCTCTTTTGGCTACAGTTTCCCAATAAATATTTGGAAAGACATATTTTCTTTCACATTTCTGGCTTTCAAATCATAAAATGCCTCAGCCTTTCAGATTTTTAAAAAAATACATACATTACTCATCTACATCACAGACATTGCCCGAGACAGTTCATGATAATAAAACACATTTTGAATATATCTTATCATGGTATTTCTCAAAGTGTGTTCTATAAGACACAGATCCTGTAAGATACTCTGCAAGGAAGATAAGTGTTCCTTGGGCAAATGAGTTTGGGAAACACTGAGTGGTATATTTTCCTTTTGAATATTTGTAATGTAAGTCAACGTATTAGAAACTCTTAAGTCTTATAATAAAGGTTTAACTTTGTCTGATTCAGTGTTTTCCAAACTTATTTAATCAAGGAAACTACTTTGTCTATTGACAGGATATTCATAGAACACAGTTTGGGAAATACTGAGTTACGTGGATTGACCCAGCTATAAACTGGGGGTGGGGTAGTAAAGAACCTAGAATAACTGCCAGGGCTCTGGCTTTGATAAATGGATGGTTGGTGTTGTTACTCACTGAGATAAAGAATGGAAGTGGAGGATCAGTTTTGGACGTATTGAGTTTCAGTGCCTGTGGGAGGCTCAAGTGGAGATGTTTAGTAAGCTAAGAATATACAGTCTGGAACTCAGGTGAGAGGTCAGAGCTAGAGAACGATGGGTTTGGAAGTTTGCTTCGGATTAAAGTGTGTTGTCTAAAAAGACCCATTTAAAATGCACATATATTACCTAGGAAGGGTAAGCATTAAATTATTAATATGTATTATATTATCATATTAGCTTACTATCTTTTTTTTTTTTTTTTTGTGGTGCTTACTATCATTTTAAAGCAGAGAGCAGACCCCTGAAGGAATGGTAATCAGAAATGGTGAATTTTGAGTGGAGGGTGGGCAAAGAAATAGTCTGAAGTGATTTCTAGCCCTTTAGAACCTGGGGCCTTTTTTCAAGGCTAAATTTTTTTTTCAAATTTCCCCACTGCCCCACACATTTCTACTTTTAATATTTTTTGTGAGAAAATTTGCCCTGACTGAAACTAGTATGAATTAACTTTAAGAGGAATCAGTACAAATTCATTAAGAGGTATATTTATTCAGTTTACTGACTGTGGCAGTGTGCATATGGGTTTCTGATCTTCCTGTTACTTCTGTGTTTCCAGGCTAAGATGAATTTAAGGACCCTTGACTTTCAGTTTTGGATAAATGCTGTGTTCTCCCACTTATTCAGGTTCATATCAAGTTCAAATGAGAAGCCAAGGGAAAGGAAGATGCTAGGATAATTTTCAAGTCAGTCATCTGAAATCTTTTCGGCCTGGGTCTGTTTTAACCAATACTGAGCTCTTAGCCTAGCTTCCCCATAACTAACTAGGGGACCTCAGGGAAACCTCGCTGCCTCCTTTACCTTAACTATCAAAACAGAATAATAGCAATAGCTTTTCTCGCCCCCCCCCCCAGGGCCTTTGTGCAGAAGTCAGTAAGATAAATAGTTGTGAAAGTGAGTGGGAAGGTTAAAAGTGCTCTTAAATGTGAGGTATTTTCATGGCTGCATTTTAATATGGCTCATCACTAGGTATCCTGAAGGTTACAGTTCCCTGGGAGGGGGTTTAATCATCCAGGCTCACCATAGGGTGGACTCCATTTAACCTGTGTGTTCTAGTTGATTAGGTTATTGTGTGTAGATTGCAGGAATTTCAAGCTCTACTCCATCTTTTTCCTTTTGATATAATTTTAATGAGATTTTCCCCATTCTTTTATTGCATGGCAGGCTACCACTAGAATAAATATAAAGAAGTTTTTAAAAATGCAGAAAACAGGAGGGCTGGGGAGATGGAAAAATGCAGGGGGTAAGTCAGGGGATGAGGGTGGAAGGCTGTTCTCAGATCTGCACTGGTCTCCTGATGACTTTAAAATTCCTGGGGGCACTTCCTTATGTGTCAGGCACTCTGAAAGATAAGAGGGGAAACCCAACTAAGGCCACAGAGAGAAATGTCTTTTTTAATTGTTTAAAGAGTGACACATTCCTTCCAAGAAGCTTCATCACCAGGCCCAGGAATCCAATGCTTTTCTTTGTATTGTACAGGCAAAACCTGCCTAGTCCAGAATCTTCGCACACAATGGCCTCTAGTGTGTTTCTTCTCTGAGCGGGCAGTTTTGTGGGAAGAACATATTTTTTTTTACTAGACCAATCCAGGTGACACTTAAAAGCCATTTATCCTGAGTTGAGGTAGTTATTTTTATTAACTGAGTCCCCTTCATTGAATACTAGTAACTGTCACTGACCTGTGTGTCACTAACTAGCAAGTCACTTCATCCCTAGGGCTTCATTCATTTTCTTCTCTTGGGAAGGAGTGTGTGTGTGTGTGTGTCTGTGCATGCGTGCATGTGCACGTGAGTGTCTGTGTGTTGAGGTGGGGGGCAAGACCAGGGCAAGTATCTGATATATGCCAGGTGGATCATTGAGATCAACTAATCCAATAACCCTGGTAGGCATTAGTTCTGCCATTTCACAGACAAGATACAGAGAGATGGAGTAACTTTTTAAGGTCAACATCTAGAGCAATTAGGCTAGAATTTGAACCCATGTCTGATTCTTGGACAAACTCTTCCCGCTGTACTAAGTTGTCTTTGGCTTGCTTCAGAGGTAAAGAAGTTTCTACTCACTTTTCCACTCTGGAGTGGCTGCCTGGAGGTGGGTCCCCAGGGAAGAGCAATGTGAATTAGTCTCTTTTATTTGAGGCAGTAAAGGATGGGGAAGTGGGTCATATAAGCCATGTATCTGCTTTCCCTTGTTTAGAAGATTTCGTCCACCAAGCTTTCCAATTTTACTGTCCTGTGATTTTTCTGGGGGTGAGTCATGAGTCTCTGAAAGAAGGAAGAGAGGCAACGAAATATTTATGGAGCACAGAGAGGACTCCCTCCAAGCCTGAACATCCAAGATTTGAAGAAGAAATCACAAATGATCTAGAGAATCCCCTCAACATTTCATAAATTTATTTCTATGCAGTAGTATTTTTTGGGGGCTAGAAAATTCTGGGAACTAAGCAGAGTCCCTTTTCTTAAAGCATGACAGTCTGTCCCTGGGATAAGTTACCGTATTTTCTGTCATTTGGGAACTAATGCCTTTATAAAGACAGCCTCTGATCATATCTATGCCAAGGACAGCATGGAGTAGAGTGTGGCCAAAGGAGTGGGCAAAGTCTGCCACTGTAGACATCATTATGACACAAGGGGACATAATGGACCTGGCTTGGGAGAGCCATAGCAATTAGGACCTATGGTGGGGGGTGTGGAAACTATGTTTACAGTGTCATTGTCTGTTTTTGTTACTGCTTGGGGACAGTGATTTAGTGATTTCTTTCAGGACAGAAATTACTCACTATAATTTGACTAACTTTGCTCTGCCAATTTTCCTATTTACTTAAAGCGTTTTATAGCTGCCAACACTGGAACTCCATCATCAGCCTACATCTTCTTGAGGTGTTTGGGAACAAAGAATCCCATTCCCCTGGCTCCAGGCTCTAGATCAGTGGTTCTGAATCCTGACTGTACATTAGAATCCCCTGAGGGGCTATTAAAAATACTGATGGCTGGGCCCCATCCTAAGAGAGTCTGAGTTAATTGGTCTAGGTGGGACCCTCACATTGATATTTTTCAACAGCTCCCCAAGTGAGCCTAATGAGCAGCCAAAATTGGGAACTGCTGCTCTGGATGGTTGACTCATCCTACATAACCTGTCAGCTGGATTCTCTGTAGCTTCTAGAGCTGTGCAAGTACATTGGTGCCTTTGTGTGAATTAGAAAAAAATGTCCCTCTGCCTGTACATGTTAGAAAAATGTGCTACTTCTTCTGAATTGACAGGCTCCATGGGCTCCATGGACACATGGCTTGGTGAGGAGAGTACACAGTCTTCACAATGCTGTAGGTTAGTCCTGGTGGCCTCCAACCTTAGGTTCCTCTTCAAGTCTCCTGGTTTGGCAGAGTTCCTTTTCTAAGGGTCTCTCCTGGGTCTTAGCCTTAGGGCAAATCTCATCTGTTAAAGAAATAGAGAAGGAACACTTCTAAAATGGCAGTTTGAGGAGCTCCACTGATCTTCTCCTCAGCTACAAATCTCTAACCCATGAAACATTAAATAAACAACCATTTAAAGTTTCTGGAAATTTTCCTAAGGGTACATAGCAAATGGAAAAACATTTATTTGAGAAAAATCTACTAAATCGCTGTAAGAACAATGAATCTGTGGCACATGAGCCATGGGCCATCCCTCCCCTCCCAGCTCTGTGTGATGGAAATTCTACTCCAGGTGGGGGTAGCCAACAAGGGCCTCCACTTCTGCCAGACCCCAGTCTAGGTCTATAGTTTCTTCCCTGGAGGAGCAAGCTGCCAGAATTTCTTATCCTCCACCCCTGGCTTCAGGTTGCAGAAGCTCTAACTCAGGCAAGTCAAGAATAGTGGGGCTTTTACCCCTGCTCATTCATAGGTTCAAGTTTCCATGTCAGGAGAAGCAGGCCAAGAAGATCAGGGCTACTGTTCTCTCCCAATGGCCCACTCACAAAGAAGGGATATCACTCCAGAAGAAGCAAACCCCTGTCACTGTCCCAATTCAAGAGCAGTGGCACAGAGGTTTTGCCAGAGAGAGAGAGGCTATAAGAACAGAGAGCTCCATAGTTCTGCCTAAGAGCATTGATTTTATTTGGAATAGAGTGTGGTAAAGTTCAAACCTAAGGGTGCTATCAAAAACAATGGGCTTCTCGGAATTCCCTGGCTGTCCAGTGGTTAGCACTCAGTGCTCTCGCTGCTGGGGCCCTGCGTGGTTTGATCTGTGGTTGGGGAACTAAGATCCCACAAGCTGTGTGGTGCGGCCAAAAAAAAAAGTACAGATTTTTGGTAGTAAATAATTATGAGGAGGTTGGTAATTCCATGATAGCAACAAGTTAAATTGTAGAACAGCTGGAAGTATAACTGAAAGAATTATAAAAAGAGACAGTTAAAAGAGCCCTCCTGGGATTGAAACAAGCTTCAGAGGCTGACCTCAAATACTGTCCTTGCAAAGAGGTCTGACTTTAATTGGATTGGGCTGTGGAGCAATTTGTGACACAGGGTATTGATGAACATAATAGAGAAATCAGCTAGCAGTTTGTGGAGGCTAAGAGTTGGGTCTGATACAAACAGAGGCAGATGAATAGGAAGCTAAAAAAGAGACCAAAGAAGGAGACAATTAAAGAGAGTCCTGGTAAAACAACTGTCACTTAACAGTTGTTGTAAACAACTGTTAACAGGGTGACTGTAAGTGTGTCTGACACTGCAAGAGTGTGGGGGAAATAGCTGCACACTGTGGGGGAAATAGACTTCATAGAAATAGTCAAGTCACTAAACAAATAAACAAGCAAACAACAATAAAAACAAGACCCAGAGAGGTGTTGGTGGAGAGTCAATATGCAGAGCCACTACAGTCTATTATCTGAAATGTCCAGTTTTCAAAGAAAAATGATGAAATGTGCAAAGAAAAAGGAAGGTGTGATTCATTATGCAGGAAAAAAGAGCAGGCAACAGAGAGAGCAGGCAACATCTGGGTTTTGAGAGAACCCAGATGTTGGACTTAGCAAAGATTTTGAATCAACTATTATCAATATGTTTAAAGAACTAAAGAAAATAGTGGTTAAAGAAGTAATGGAAGATACAATGACAAGATCTTATCAAATAGGAAGTTTAAATAGAAATTATATAAAAAGAACTAAATGGAAATTCTGGAGGTGAAAGTACAATAACCAAAATGAAAAATTCACCAAGAGGGGCTCTGCAATAGATTTCAGATGGAAGAAGAAAGGATCAGTGAACTTGAAGACAGATTGATAGAGATTACACAATCTGAAGAACAGAGAAGAAAGAACAAATAATATTGAACTGAGCTTCAGAGAAACATGGATACCATTAAGCACACTAACACATGCAAAATACTAGAAGGAGAGGCAAAGAGAAAGGGACAGAAAACATATTCAAAAGAATAATGGCTTTAAATTTCCCAAATTTGATGAAAAAGATCAATCTATACATCTAAGAAGCAGTGAATTCCAAGTAGGATAAATAGAGGGATCTGCACCAATACACATTGTTGTAAAAATGTTGAAAGCTGAAGACAAAGAAAATTCTGAAAGCAGCAACAGGAAAAATGACATGTCATATACAAGGGAGCCCCAATAAGATTTACAATTGCTTTCTCATAGAAACAATGGAATCCAGAAGGCAGTGAGATGACATACTCAGTGCAATAAAAGAAAAAGTCAACCAAAAATAGATCCAGCAAAATTGTCTTTCAGAAATGAAGGATATTTCCAGACAAACAAAAACCATTTGATATTAGACACATCTTAAGAGCAATGCTAAAGAAAATTGTTAAGGTTGAAAGCAAGTGACCAGACAGTACTTTAATTCTGCATAAAAAGATAGTGTACTGAGAAAAGTAAAAGTTATTATGTAGGTAATTAGAAAAGACACTGTAAGTGTGTTTCTTCTCCTTCCTTCACTTAACTAATTTAAAAGCAGTTGTATAAATTATACATATACTGAATTATGGGGCCTATAACATAGAAAGATGTAATATATATAACAATAATAGTGCAACGAAGGTAGGTGGGAGAGAAGTTGTATTGGTGTAAAATGACACCATATGATAATTCAAACAAAAGGAACAAATGAAAAGAACTGGAAATGATAAATAAAAATTGATGTAACAAACTCTATAAATATATACTTGCTCTCATTTATTCTCTCAGCTTCTCTAAAAAACATAAAATTATATAAAGTAATATAACAATGTATTTTGGGGTTTGGAACATATAAAACATAATATGTATAACAATAGTAGTACAAAAAAGGGGAAATGGAAATAAAACTATATAGGAGCAATATTTCTGTATCTCACTGAAATTGTTAGTATAAATCTAAAGTAGATTCTGATAAGTTAAGATGTATATGATAAGCCTTAGAGCAAGCACTAAAAAAACTAAAAATGTAGTGAAAAACATTAAAAATTAAGATATTACACCAGACAGTGTTTATTTAATGTAAATGAAAGGAGTAAAGAAGGAACAGGAACAAAAAAAGTGGCAGATGTAAATCCAAACATATCAACGATAGCATTAAATCAGAATGAATTAAACAATAGAATCAAATAGCAGAGATTGTTAGGCAGGATATAAAACAAGATCCAGCTCCGTGCTGTATATAGGATCACACTTTAGGCTCAAGATACAAGTAAGTTGAAAGTAAAAGGATGGAAAAATTTATGTCATATAAACAGCAACCACAAGAAAGCAGGAGTAGTTATACTAATATCAGACAAAACCGACTTTAAGACAAAAAAAGTTACTAGAGAGATAGATGGACATTTTAAATTATGTTCAATTAAACATAATTATGTCTAATTAAAGCACACATTTTAATGATAGAAAGATCAGTATATCTGTTGAGGAGCTCAACAGAGCCCCAAAGTATATGAAGCAAAATCTGACAGAATTGAAATTTCAACAATAGTAGTTGGAGACTTCAGTTCCTCACTTTCATTAATGGATAGAACAGTAAGCAGAATAAATAATGAAATAGAAGATTTGAACAACACCATAAACCAACTACCCCTACTAGACTGCAGAATACTCTGTCCTGCACCAATGGAATGCACGTTTTTCTCAAATGCATGTGGAACATTTTTCAAGATAGACGACCTGCTGGGCTATAAAACAAACTACAGCAAATTTAAAAGGAATAAATCATACAGAGTATGTTTTCTAAACACAACGGAAATTAGAAATCAGTAACAATAAATATATATATGTATATATATGTGTGTGTGTGTATATATATATAACTGAATCACTTTACTGTATACCTGAAACTAACATAACATTGTAAATTAACTGTGCTTCAATAAAAAAGAAATCAGTAACAGAAAGATATATGAAAAATTCACAGATATAGAAATTAGATAACACACTCGTAAATAACAAATGGAAATTAGAAAATACTTCGAGATGAATGAAAACATAACATACCAGAATGTATGGGATGCATCTAACGTAGTGCTTAAAGAGAAATTTATAGCTTTAAATGCTTATATTTAAAAAAATCTCAAATCAATAGCCTAACTTTATACCATAAGGAGTACGAAAAGAAGAGTAGAAGGAATATATAGAGCAGAGATAAATGAAATAGAGAACAGAAAATCAGTAGAGACAATCAATAAAACCAAAAGTTGATTCTTTGAAAAAAGATAAAAAGATTGGCAAAGCTCTAGCTAGAGTGATCAAGGAGAGAAGATTCAAATTATTAAATCAGGAATGGAAGAGGGAACATTACTAGCAACCTTGAAGTAAATATTATAAAAGAATACTATAAATAAACTTAGGTCAACCAATTAGGTAACTTAGATGAAATGTACATATTCCTAGAAAGGCACAAACTACTGAACTGACTGAAAAAATTAGGTAATCTGAGTAGAACTATGGCAAGTAATGAGATTAAATTTTAAAAATCCTCACAAAGAAAGCCTAGGTCCAGATGGCTTCACTGGTGAATTCTATCAAACATTTAAAGAAGAAGTAATACAAATTCTCCAAAGCTTTTCCAAAAAATGGAAGAGGAGGGAAAAATTTCCAACTCATTCTATGAGACTAATATTAAAAAAAAGATATAAAAAAAGAGACAAAGCCATCAAATGAAAACAAAAACCTACAGACCACTATCTCTATTGAATATAGGCACAAAAAATTTAACAAAATACTAGTAAACCAAATTCAGCAACATAACTAAAGAATACAATGGGATTTATCCCAGGAAAGGAAGATCAGTTTAACATCTGAAATCAATTAAAGTAAGTAGATTAAAGGACAGAACCCAAACGGCTGTCTTATAAGATGCAGAAAAATTATTTGACAAATAATTATTTGACAAAATTCAACACCTTGTCATGATAAAAACACTCAAGACACTAGGAATGGAGGGGAACTTCCTCAATGTGATAAATAATATCTATGAAAAACAAATCATATTTAATGATTACAGACTGAATGTTTCTCTCTAAGATCGGGAAAAAGACACGGAGGTCCACTCTTGTATTTTTAAATTATAAATACATACATACATACACACACACACAAAGACATAGTGATAGAGAAATTATTATGAAGAATTGGCTCACTTGGTTATGGAGTCTGAAAAGTCCCAAGATCTGCAGTCAGCAAGCTGGAGACTCAGGAGAGCAGATGGTATAGTTCTAGACTGAAGGTCTGAGAAGCAGGAGAGCTGATGGTGTGAGTTACAGCCTTAGTCTGAGCCTGAAGGCAGAAGACCAATGTCTCAGCTCAAAAACAGTCAATCCCTTCTCAAAGACAGTCAGGTAGAGTGAATTCTCCCTTACTCAGCCTTTTCTGTTTTATTCAGGCCTCCAATGCATTGACTAAGGCCCACTCATACTGGGGAGGACAACCTACTGTATTCAGTCTACTGCTTAAAATGTGAATCTCATCCAGAAACACCCTCACATCCAGAATAAGTTTATCCAACTATCTGGGTGCCCCATGGCCCAGTCAAGTTGACACAAAAATTAACCATCATGAAGGTTTTCTTCCTGGCTTGCAGACTGCTGCCTTCTTGCTGTGTCCTCACATGGGAGAGAGGGAGTGAGCAAGAAGGGTGGGCGGAGAGTGCTCTCTGGTGTTTATAAGATCGCTGACCCTGTCTACCCGTATGACCTCATTTATCCTCAGTTATACCCTTACTCCAAATACAGTCACACTAGTGTTTAGGACTTCAACATATGAGTTTTGGGGGGACACAAACATTAAGACTATAATGCTGCCAAACAAATTACCACAGCTTTGCAGCTTAAAACACACCCATTTATTACCTCACAGTTCTTTAGGTCAGAAGTACAGGCAGGCTCAACTGGATTCTCTGTTCAGGGCCTCACAAGGCTGAAGTCAAGGTGTTGCAGGGCTGGGGTCTCACCTGGAGGCTGTGGGCAAGAATCTGCTTTCAGGCTCATTCAGATTGTTGGCTAAATTCAGATCCTTGTGGCTAAAGGACTGCGGCTTCACTTTTTTTCTGGCTGTTGCATGAGAGCTTTTCTCAGCTCCTAAAGAGCACCTATATGCCTTGGCATGTGGCCTGCTCTGTATTTAAAGCCAGCACTTAACACTTCAAATGTCTTATTTCATAAGTAAAATAAAATTCCAAAAAACCCAAAAACCAAAAAACACAAACAAAAATGTCTTCTGCTACCAGCCGGAGAAAAATCTTTGTCTTTAAGGGTCTCATGTGATTATATCAGGCCCATCCAGATAACCTTCCCTTTGCCATATAAGGTAACATCATATCATCATGGGAGTGATATCTCTCTCATTCAGAAGGGAGGCGATTGTTCAAGGGTGAAGGTCATTGGGGGTCATTCTTAGAATTATGCCTATCACACTCACAAAAGAAATTCTGCCTGTGAATGACAGCTGAAGTTTCATCCTGCTTGTGCTCTTCCCTTCTCACCTGCCAGTTGATGAGAACTTCCTCCTGTGCCCATGAATTTGAACCTGCCCATGGTCTTCCCTTTGTGACTGCCTGCACTATGGGTTTCAGACTTTCTTATCCAGCCACCACATTTCTGTAAGTCAGTTCCTTGTAAAAAATATTTTAATAACTACATCTCCTGTTGGTTATACTTCTCTGATTGAACCTGGGCTGATACACTTCCTTTTAGGGTTATGATGATTAAATGAGTTAATATATAGAAATATGTTAGAAAAGTCCCCGACTCATGGGACTCCTACTAAGTTCTATGTAAGTGTTAGTTGATGTTATTATTGTTATTATTATCCCTCATATAGGCTTTTAAGATTCCTCTGTTTTGTGGTATGTACATCTAGACTGTGGCTTCCATGAACATGTATTCTCCACTATGTTATCTGTTCCTTTAGTGAGGGGTGCTCAGATTGTCTCTAAGGGCCCACTACAGTTACCTGTGTCCTTGTACACATCCCCTGGGCTTGCAGTTTTTGCTGGGCTCTATGGGGTTTCCCTGGGGGCATCTGTGCGTTAGCAGTCAGCCAGAGATATGTTGGAGACTTATCTCCACCTTTCTAAGCTTCTCTTACTTCTAATATTGCCTTGTTCTAGCTGGTTTACTGCCCAACTTGAACCCAGACCACCACCTTCGGCAGGTAAAGCTGAGGGTTTTATTACTTGAGCTGGGGATACCCTTAGGCAAGAAAGCCAAGAGTCACTGAACTTACCCAATGCAGTGACAGTTTTCATGAGTAAACACTTCTCAAGTATTTGTCTATCTTTGGTTACTTTCCAGTGACCTGAAATGGTTGTTTTTGATAAGGTTGTCCAGTTTTATACTTATTTCTGTGGAAGTGACTCTCCTGATCTTCTCACACTACCATTACTAGAAGGCAAATCTTGGGACATTTACTTCTGGAACGCGGTCACCATGCTGTAAAGAGGCATAGGGACCATCTGGAGATGCCGTGTATGGGTGCTCTGGCCAACAGCCCCAGCTGGGCTCTCAGATGACAGGCAGCAGCCACCTCCGGATGTGAGAGTGAGTGTGCCTTTCTTTCTCTGGGTCTGGGCCCAGCTGCTGAGTCACCCACAGTATTGAGTTGTCCCAGATGAGTTCCCAGACACTGTAGAGCAGAGACAAGATACCTCTGCTGTACCTTTTCCAAACCCCTGACCCACTGAATTGGGGGTATAATAAAATGATGTGTTTTCCCTCTATATCAGAGGTGATTGTTATGTGGCGGTAGATAATTTGAGTAGCTTAGTATGGCAATTGGAATACTTTTCGTAAAATAGTGGGCATCTGAGGATAGAACTGTAGCCTCCTTTTCTAACATCGTTTAATAAGGAAATCAGATTCCGTTTGCATGTTTCACTTACAGCATTGTATTCGGTATAGAATCTGCCTGCTTGCTTTGAGAGTTATATTTCCACTCTGAATGTTTGATTCATAACACAAATCCTAATTGTTCTCAATACTATGGAAAAATCCAAAGGAAGAAAAGATGTTTTTGATTATTTGTAAAACATCTCTATTTTGCTGGGAAGGATTACTCCAAAATTCAAGTCTAATTTTTGCCCCATAAGACATATTATAGTAAAGAAAGTATTGGGCTGTGAAACCAGGAAACCTGGACTGGAGTCTGGTTGCATGACCCCAGACCAGTGACACCAGTTCCAGAAGCCTCATTATTGTACTAGAAAATAGAAGTTTTTTGACTGGACAATTTTAAGAATCCTTCCAGTGTCAACATGTAGGATTAGCTCTGAAGACCCAATAACTTCTTAAATATTCCTGCCTTTTGGACAGAGTTTGGCACTATCTTCCAAAATTTAATATTAGCACATCCTCCAGCCCAAGAGTTTCACTTTTGCATATCTAGTCAACGAAAATACTTGAATATGTTCACAGGATAGTTCAAGGTGTTCATTATAGTGTTGTTTGTAATAAGAAAATGTTTAGAAACAGCCTTAACTTGATAGGGAAATGACCCAAGAAATGGTGATACATCTGGTTGTTCAGTGCTGTGTAACAATTAAAAAGCATGAGATGTGGACTCTAGAAAAATGATACAGATGGACTTATTTGCAAAGCAGAAATAGAGGCACAGATGTAAAGAACAAATGAATGGATAGCAAGAGGGGAAGGAGGGTTGGGATGAACTGGGAGATTGGGATTGACATATATACACTACTATGTATAAAATAGATAACTAATGAGAACCTACTGTGTAGCATAGGGAACTCTACTCAACGCTCTGTGGTGACCTAAATGGGAAGGAAATCCAAAAAAGAGGGGATATATGTATATGTATAGCTGATTCACTTTGCTCTACAGCAGAAACTAACACAATATTGTAAAGCAACTGTACTCCAATAAAAAT
Source organism: Globicephala melas (assembly GCF_963455315.2). Taxonomy (NCBI): domain Eukaryota; kingdom Metazoa; phylum Chordata; class Mammalia; order Artiodactyla; family Delphinidae; genus Globicephala; species Globicephala melas. The sequence continues at coordinate 47,433,604 of NC_083326.1, forward strand.
TTTTTAAAAAAGCGAGAATAAAATAAATAAACTATTAATTGGGCTGACCCAGAAAAAAAAAGCATGAGAGAGGTATGTAGGTACCAATGTAGAACTCTCGTCAGTATATAATGTTAAGCAAAAACACAATTGCAGCGGGACACAGTTAGGAGGGTTCCTTTTTTGTAAATTGGAACAAACCCAAACTGTTTACTTGTGTATATACTGAAGGATTAGAAGGAAACAACAAATGTTGTGAGTTGCTTTTTGTCTTTGGTCATTTCCCAGCGATCAGAAATGATTGTTTTTAATACAATTTTATACTTAATTCTGTGGAGGGTTGCCCCGACTTCTTCTTGCCTTGGGGAGGGGGAGTGAGATGGGAGGGGACTTGGGATATGAAAGAGTGTTCATGGTTTAGATATTTCTATATTTAAATTTTTTATGGGAGCGTGTTCATGTATTTCTTGTGTAATGAAATACATATATACAAGTTTATCATCCGTTGTGAATTTCCTTGCTACTTTCTGAAACCAAAGTTTTGGTTCAGAAAAAAGAATTTCTAAATGTCTATGAAGTTCCTATTTTCGTATTTGCCTGGGAGGAAAAAACAAAACAGGAGCAGCTGCCAGGGTCGAGAGCATGTTGCCAGTTGAGTAAAACAGCAGGGGGACCTGCTGGTGACCAGATTTGCCCACTCCATGCAGGTGCCACTGCCATTAATAAGAATTACTATTTACTTTTTTGAAAAAAAGTTGGGAGATGTGGGACTAATATAAATTGTCTGTCAGTAATAAAAAGGAAATAAATATGGCCCAGTTACTGAAATGAGTTCACACTCTAGTTCACTCTCCCTTTGACTACCACTTTTGTTGCTAGACTTCAAAGTACAAGACCTAAACACTGCTGGGTAGAGAGAAGGAGCAATCCCAGTGAAGTTCATGCTGGTGTTTAATTAAACTATAATATGTAGTAAAATAAATTAAACATTGGTGAAATTACAAGTAGCATTGAGTGTGAATTGGGATGTTTTAAAATAATGGATTCATGAGAGTATTTTATCTAGACAAACTGAAAATGTCCCAACCTCACTGTTTTTTAATCCTTTCTTGAAAGCACTTTTGTGCAAGTTATCTTTGTTGAAGAAATGTTGTCAGAGATTGAGAGAATTTAATTAAGAGTTATAGAAGCCAAAGGTTGTAAATGAAAGAAAATATAAAAACACACTTTAGAATTGGTTCCTAGATATTATATTAATATATTACTATTTTTAATATATTACTATATCAGTAATTTTAAAATATATTTAATATTTTGTTACCTTTGCTTTGTTTCATGTTTAATAGACAACAAAAATAGGTGCCCTTATGAATTAATATAACTGTTATTACAACATCTTCATTTATTTTTCTATCTACCTACTAAAGATGAACCACTGTATTTGTATTTGTATTGGTACTAATATCTACATACTTACCACTGTTACCCACTAGGGGTCAGGCTACTTACACCATGGAAGTACCGATTGTAGGACGGGTGTTGTTGATGTGACAGGCGGAGAAAAGAAATCCTTTATTTTCAGTCACATTACTCTACGGTGCTCTACGGCAGAAGAGGGTAGCACTGTTTTTCCTCATCTGGCACATAATCAATTGTTCAAAAAATGGATGCTACTGTTATTACCAAAAATATTTGCCTCATTTTCTAATGTCAAAGTAGTCAATTTCTAAGATTTCTTCTTATTAAATTTTTTTCTTTATCCTTAAGATGAGCAGTTAGAAAGAGATATTATCTTTAAACTTTTCTTTTGAAAAATTTCCCCCCTGAAAGATTGTGTATTAATTAAACAAATATTTGAGCAAGAAATTTACTGTGCGAGGGGGTTGGGGAACAGAGGTGAAATAGAGATGCGTCTTCTTTCAACAACACCACCAATGATAACAACAACACCACCACAAACTTCTGATCAGTAAGAGAAAAGAAATATTTGCCAAGAACTAGATTCAGGGCAGTATGTGATCAATAATCTAAAAGGCATATAAATATGAGTCATGTGATACGGGGTTGTTTGGTGGAAAATATGTGCTTTTAAGTCTGACAGGCAAAGGTTTCATTCAAAGAATTTCTTTGAAGATAGAAGCCATGTGCACAGTTGGTGGGAATGTAAATTGATGTAGTCACTATGGAAAATGGTATGGAGGTTCCTCAAAAAATTAAAAATTGATCTACCACATGACCCAGCAATTCCACTTCTGGGTAGATAACTGAAGGAATTGAAATCACTATCTTGAAGAGATACCTGCATCTGAATGTTCACTGCAGCGCTATTCACGATAGCCAAGATGTGGAAACACCTAAGTGTCTGTGGATGGATGAATGGATAAAGAAGATGTTATATATACACACACACAAACACATACACACACATATATACAGTGGAATGTTAATCAGACTTGAAGAAGAAAATCCTGCTATTTGTGACAATATGTATGATCCTGGAGTACATTATGCTAAGTGAAATAAGCCAGACACAGAAAAACAAATACTGTATGATCCCACTTGTATGTGGTCTCTAAACAATTGAACTCATAGAACCAGAGAGTAGAATGGTGGTTACCAGGGGCAGGGGGGGGTGTGGGGTAAATGGGGAGATATTAGTTAAAGGGTACAAATTTTCAATTATAAGATGAATAAGTTCTAGAGACCTAATGTACCGAGTGGTTACTATAGTTAATAATGTATACTTGAAATTTTCTAAGAAAGTAGATCTCAAGTGTTTTCATCACAAACCCAAAGATGGGAATACATAAGGTGATGGATATGTTAATTAGCTTGATTGTGGTAATCATTACACAATGTATGTGTGTGTGTGTGTGTGTGTGTGTGTATATATGTATATACACCAAAATATCAATTGTACACCTTAAATATATGCCACCTGTGTGGTCAACCACACCTCAAGAAAGTTGGGAAAAAACTGAGTCTCAGGATAATAATACGTGCCTTGTAGGATTGTTTGGGGATTAAATGAGATAGTTGTAAAACAACGAACAGAACTATAGTTTGTTGCCTTTCTTCATCTGAATGTCAAGGTTTGTTTTTGTCTGACCTCCTGCAAAAAGGAGGAAATGTATTTGAGAAAAGATGCTGTTTCCCTTACTATGGGAGTTTAGAAAGAAAATTCCTATTCAGGGAATTAGGGACTGCTTCATCAACTAGGTGAATTTGAATTGCACCTTAAAGTTTGTGTAGAATTTTAACAGGAAAAGCTAGAAGGAAGAATCTGATAGGTGGTGAATATGACTTGTGTAAAGACTTGGAAATACTTTGGTTTCCTTTAAAGCCCTGAATAATTCAGCTTGACTAGAATTATGATAACATATAGGGAAAGAGTTGGATAAAGTTGGACTGAAATTTAGGGACATATCATGGAAGGCCTTAAACGCCAGGCTAAGGAGTTTGACCTCTTGGTGAGGAAAGGAAAGTAGTTGAACACCAACTCTAGAAGAGAGATTTGGGATTTTAATAGAAAAATCTTTTTCTTTGCAGTTGGGATTAGGATGGAACTAAAATTACTCCTGTAGAATATGTTTAAATTTCATATATATTCATATATATTTTATATATATATTCATATATTTTTACCTTTTAGTTGGAGAGAACATTTTTCTCCTGAATCCAACATGGGCTGGCTCCCGGGAACCAGACTCTACTACCTACATGTAGTTCATATGCCTGCATGTTGCCTTCTTAGGATAAAGATGATAGATTTTAAGGAATCAGAAATGTGAGAGATGATACTAATAAAAACAGTCAGCTGTTCTCCCTCCACTTGCATGTTGAAACTGGAAACTAATCAGCTACTCTGTCCCTGGGCAGGTGTGACCAGTTACATAGGTCTTTACTGTGATACAGTGTTCCTTACGCTAACAGACCATAAATTACTATTCCTTTTCATCGTATCAGATGAGGTCAAGTTAAAATGACATTTCACATGAGAGAAAAAACATACACATGCCTCCTGAGTTGCTCTGGGGTAAAAGACTATTGCTTACCAAAGGAAAGGGGAGCTGTTCTCATCATATGGTTTGGGGACGAATTTCAAAATCCCATTTGCACTTTTTTCTGCACTGTACTTTAGTCATTTGGGAGACAAAGGAGAATGAAATTACTGGAAGAAACTTTTAAAAATCCCACTGTGGGTAACTGGTGGATCACAGTGCTAGAAATACCAACAAAACTAATATGTTCATTCATAATGATTTATTCTCTGTAGTTTTGGGGGTCTATTCTATCATCTCAAACCCCAAGAAAGGAACAGAAGAGGTTAGTTATAAGATGAGGAATTCCCATACTCATTACTTCTGCCCACTGCTTTCAGCTGTATTTATCAGGACAACCTTGCTAGGTAGAACTGTGCAGTCAAACAAGAGCACTGCTTTGGAGGCAATTAAAGCAGGAAGCTAGCTGGAAATAAAAACAAAAAAACCCACAGCAGTTATTGAATACCTGCTTTCAAATTATCAGGGTTTTCTTTTTGACAAAAAGGTATGCACTTGTGTGTCTGTGTCTATGTGTGCCTGTTCTTCAAGGTGAATCAGTGTCACTGCAGATGGGTACATTATTATTTTTATAACCCCCAGTAAACATTACCCTGACAGGTATATTCAGTTGATATAGATATAAACACAGTATTGTGATTGGGGTTGATTTACAGGAAGGTGAATCTGGTTGATGAGCTTGTAAGGTCCCTTAATATGTGACAACTCTTACCAGAAATTGGGTAGCTTTGGAAATGATGTTGTGAAGGAGGATTAGTAACATGTCAACAATATTTAAGTATTGTTATAGTTTACAAAATCCTTTAACATGTATTATCTTAGCTGTACCCTTCAGTGTAGCACACAGAAGCATGAAAAAAAGATGTTAAGTCACCTTGCAAAGATCCTTACTAACCTGATGGCCCACTTGGAGTACCAAACCAATCCTTTAACAATAGCTGAAGGAGTTCTCTAACTTTGAAAAAGAGAAAAAGGATTTGTTTAAAACTGGCAGAGCCCATTCTCTGGAGTGCACAGTGCAAAGTTAAGTACATATATAATAAATGACAATTATGATCAAGTAACTATGAAGTCAACTCCAGTCTCTTTTCACCAGGGAATTGGCAAAACCCTTAACAGAATAGAGCTCTGGCCAGATTCTCTTCTTTAACTGAACTAGCTGTGTATCATTTGCTGATCCTTTCTGTCTACCATTGTCCTGTTTCCCAAATAAGTCACCTACTTGGATGAGGGGAGATACAAAGAAGAAATGTAGAGATCTCAGATTTTCTGATGGAACTTACTCAAAGTTCAGAACAAGTTCAGATTTTCCATAATTATATCATGATGAGTCTAATGATTGCTCTTTTTAATTGGCTGGAGCACTGGCTCATAAAATACTACAGGTAAATCCACAGACTTTCTTAACTAGAAATCTGGCAATTAAGGTTTTACATTCTCTCCCCCACCCACTTAATTGACACTGCTTTCTACCTGGCCACCTCTGTACTTCAAATCACCAAAAGCTGGGATGGTATATTTTGCAGGAATATTAACAAGGTGGTCTAAAGCCATGGCATTCTACAACAACATTTCTACCAGCTTAATCCTGAGAGTTTTCAGTTACTACAATAATCCTATTTCATTTCCCTACACAAATAGCTGCTATGTACTGGGCCCCTGGACCACAGTAGAAAGTAACCAAATTCTGCAGTGTGTCAGTTGAAAAGTACTGTGCCTGTTACAGTCTACATTGAACTTTGTTTAAATCGAGGTAGACTTGGCCCAGGCTGGCACTTTACATTCAAAATTAACAATTGTCTTGAGCTTTATGAGTTTAGGAAACTTGCTTTAATAATTTGATTTTTAGCAAGGGAGAATTTTAGATCATCTAGTCTTAGGTGTTTTTTTAAGTGAAAGTGCAGAGACAAATCTTATTTGTTTTTGAGAGTTAAATGCATTATAGAGAACAAGGATGCTTCTGGATGCCTGTGAGTTTACTTTCTTTCTTGGGCAATAGACTAATCCCTCAACTCCACTAACTATTTGCTATAGAAAAACTAATTTCACTTCTGCCAATAAAGTTCTTGGACAAGTTTGATTTTCTCTTGATGAAAATTAATATTCTCTCTGTTTGCCCCTGCTCTTCTCTTTGCTAAGATACAGTAGAGGCTTATATTCTTTCACCCAGCTCATGATCAGGCCATATTTGTCCACAAAGAAGCTGGAAACTCCAGGTGGGCTGACCTTTCAATGGTATTATGCCACTGATGGGTTTAAACCATGTATTTTGAATGCCTTGTATTTAGTAGGTGAGCTGTTTTGAAGATGGATTTTTATAGGCATTTAAAGATGCATTGAACAACAAAATACCAACATTTACTTCATTTTTCCCCCCTAGTCTTTACACAAAAATTTTTTTCCCCTGGCATAGGGAAAAATTATTTTAACAGAATACTTTAAAAAAAAAAGGAGAAGGAAAACTAAAACCTCACAAGACTGAGGTTTACAGTGTGTTCAAATTTTTGTTTTCTTTTTTACAGAAATGGAAATGGATCTTGCTTAGTGGAGTCTGGGGCTCCAAAAATTTCAGGGATAGTTATTCTATTTCACTAATGGGCTGAGTTTTTTGTTTTTGAAAGTCATCACAATTGAAGGAGCTTTGAATTCATGCGTAAGCAAAATCCAGTTATGCTGAGACTTCCCTGGTGGTGCAGTGGTTAAGAATCCTCCTGCCAATGCAGGGAACACAGGTTCGTGCCCTGGTCCAGGAATATCCCACATGCCACAGAGCAGCTAAGCCCCTGAGCCACAACTACTGAGCCTGTGCTCTGGAGCCCGCGAGCCACAACTACTGAGCCTGCGCCTAGAGCCCGTGCTTCACAACAAGAGAAGCCACCGCAATGAGAAGCCCGAGCACGGCAATGAAGAGTAGCCCCCGCTCGCTGCAACCAGAGAAAGCCCGTGCACAGCAACGAAGCCAAAAATAAATTAAGTAAATAATTTTTTTAAAAAAGGAAGAAAGGGCTTCCCTGGTGGCGCAGTGGTTGAGAGTCTGCTTGCCGATGCAGGGGACATGGGTTCGTGCCCCGGTCCGGGAAGATCCCACATGCCGCGGAGCGGCTGGGCCCGTGAGCCATGGCCGCTGAGCCTGCGCATCCGGAGCCTGTGCTCCGCAACAGGAGAGGCCACAACAGTGAGAGGCCCGCGTACGGCAAAAAAAAAAAAAAAAGGGAGAAAAACAAAAACCCAATTTTGCTGAACAATTACCAGTAAATAGATTTTACTTGATCACAGTAGGCTAAATTTACCAAAGGCTTACCCATTAGGATATTTGGGCATTGTTGGCAGGGTAACACCAGGCAGAATTGTCAGGTAGGATGTGTTTTCCAGGGAGGCAGTACCTTACAGGGAAGAGCGGGGGCTTAGGAGTCTGGCAGACCCTGGGTTTGGTCCCCTGCTGGCTGTATGATCTTAACATATTTTGCTATCCCCTTACTCTGCTTTACTTTTCTTCTCAGCACTTATCACCATCTGCTAAACTATATATTCATTTTAATAATGTGTTATCTGTCTCCAAGTTCCCTGAGTTAGCACCACGAAAGCAGGGACTTTGCCTGTTTTGATTTTTGCAATATTTCCAGGAGCAAGAAGAGTGCCACACATTTATAGTTCATGCTTGGTAATTATTTGTTGAATGAATGAATGTCAGTTGGGAATAATAATCTTGCTTCGCTGGAATGGTAGGGTTAAATACCATGTATACACAACAACTAGCCAAATGTCCAGTAAACAGAAGTCTTCATTAAATATATGTTCCCTTTATCATTTCTCTCAAGTCTCATTGCCCTGTCTCTATTCACCCTGTTTTGAAAATCCCTAACTTTTAGGCATCCAGCATTCAGGTAGCCCTTTCAAAACCTAAACACTAACAATGGGCATATATGGCTGATGAACTTTTCAGCAGTTTTGATTTTTTTCCTTTAAACTTTTCTTCTTTTTTTAAAAACACTATGAGAATGTATGTTAATAAGGCATATATATAGTAAGAGAAAGACAGAGCTATTTTTATTTGGGAAAAAAAGAAAGGAAGAAAAATCTTTACTGCACTGACAATACAGAGACAACAAAGACATGGTTCTGGCCGTCTGTGAGCTCAGTCTCACCGAGGAGACAGTCGAGAAATAGGAATCATCCAATGGACTGAGTGAAATGTTAGACACAAAGTGGTTGAGTGGCAGCCGGGGGAAACTGCTCCCTCACGTCCATCCCAGCGCCCTCCTGCCCCGCCTCTCACAGCTGCACGACTTTGGCCACCAGTTTTTCTTCTTTTAGTTGAGAAATAAGAGGATTAGACCTCTAAGTATCTTCAGGCTTTAAAATTCTTCCATCATTTTAAGGCCTGTGGGTATAAAGCAGTTACAAGTGTTCTGTCACTTCCAGCAAGCTTCTGGGCCACACTCTATCCACTGGTCTGCTCCCTGGAAACTAAAACCGTAGACATCACCTTTTATCCCCTTACCCCCAGCATGAAGCGAGAGAGGGAGAGATGGTAAAGTAAGACCTATCTGACAAAAATGAAAAATTCTGGGAAGAACAAACCACTTGCCTTCCCTTCTTGCTTAGGAGTTCATTCGAAGAACTTCTACATAGGATAAGTGTGTGAGTTCAGTGCCTGAGACCAGACTGGGGAGTTGAAGTTTTTATTAACAAGGTTTTATTAAATCTTTGAGATAATTGCAAGACCCAGGATGTTTTGAACCTAATGGGACGTCAGTGCAATTGAACTCCCAAACAGCTGTCATTCATTTTGGGGTAAAACTTGTGAATTAATCCCTTGATGTCTTTTTTTCACTTGGTTTCCTTTTGGACTGTAGGAAGTGTGCCTCAGCTAAAGGTTAAACTTTTAAAACTGTTCAGGAGGCAAATCCTTTCAAAGCTTTGTGTGGAAAATATTCTTTTAATTCAAATTTGGTGAGAGTTGCCAGGGTAGCAAATTAAAGATTTATTGTCTGGGAATTTTTGGATCACAACCTAACATAGATCTGGTTGTTTTATTCTGTAATGTTTGGAGGTTTTCCAGCCACTGAGCTTTCTACTTGGGCCAGGTATTGGAAGCGTAACCAATGCACTGATTGATTAATCAAAGCAATGCATGTCATGAATTCTGTTTCTGTAGCAGATATTCATAAAAAGATGATGTAGATGTAGCTGTTTAATGACGTTTTTAACCAGATCCTTGCAAGTTAGCAGTAGTTTGATATCACTATAACCACACAAAGGTTTCTTCTAGTTAGGCAGATAAACCCTTGGAAGGTCAGTATAGTTTTTGCAAGAGTATGAACTCTTCAAGCAGTGGCACATCCAAGATCACAAACAAACAAAAAAAATGCGGTGCTGGGTGACTGTGCCATGTAGCTACTGAACCCAGATCAAATGCAATAAAGTGAAAAGATATTTTAAACTTTAGAAACTTCAGGATAAATGGAATGTTACCGATCTGAACTCCGCCAAGGCACCCAAATGGATGCACTTTTACTCTGTTTTGAAATTAATTCCAAGTCCAGGAAGTGGAATACATAATGTCTGTAATAATTTCAGAGTGAATCCCAGGGAAATTAAACATTAAATCTGGCTGAGATTTCACATTATAGGAATTATCAAATGTGTGCCATTAGCAAACATCATTCAGCAACTTACTGTATCTGAAGCTGCAAGGTTTAAACAAATACTCCAGTGTAACATTTCACTTATTAGGAGGCGTGACCAAACAATCAAATTACCAAGAATAAAATGAGAGTTCTAAACAGCCTGGTGGTGTAAATAAAACTACTCTCAGCTCTGCACTAGGCTTTGCTCTCTCTTTTGCGTACCTTTGAATCCAAAGCCAAGGGAAAGATGTATAAAATAAGTTTAAGGCCCTCTTTCAGTATAAATAAATATATTTTTTTAAAACCCATATTTTCCTCCCATTGCCACTCACTATTACATTTGCTTCAGCTGACTTGGGCTTTCTCTCATTTCTTTCTCTCTTTCCTCTCTCTCTCTCAATCTCTCCTTACAAATAGTTTATCTTCCTGAAAACCTTATTACAGAACAGAAAACTTGTAGCTTGCTGGCTGACATGGATCTTTACTTGTATGTTGGCTTTATGAACTTCGATGACTGACAGATGGCCCGTTCTTTTGTTTAAACTCTGAATTCATCTCTCTTAACTTCCTCATTTTCACACCAGTGAGTCTCCACACAGTGGCCAGGGATCTGCTTTGTCTGTATTGTTCCCCTGTCTATGGTATCTCTGACTAAACTCCCTGGTTGGCTGCCTGAAGTCCACACTGAGCCTTTACTTCTACCTGTTGTGAGGGAAGAGGCCAAAAGTTCATTGGTGAGGAGTGAGTAGTTTCCAGCTTCTGCAGTGTCTCGGGGTGTCAGTGAGCACTCTGGCCTTCAACACAGCTGCTTGCCCCAGGAGCTAAGTGGATGGCTAGTATAAGGCTTAGAATAATAAAAAAAATTCCAGACTTGGGCAGCATCTTGTCAAGTCCCCAGACACAATGCCATGTTTACGTGGAGCCGTTTGTTCTGGTGGTAAGCACATGGCGAGTTTTAGGGGTTAGGTCTGGGGTCTGATAGCACCCCTCTCTGTGACAGCTGCAGGGCAAACCTGCTGTTGGCCTCATGGGGAACCAGGGCCTTAAATGTCGATGGACTGGGAAAGTCTATCCTGGCTCCTGAAAAAACCACCAAGCCACTCAAAACTTATGGCTGGCTGTTACATACATATGATGAGTATGTTTTCTGAATGAACCCCAAATCAGTCCATGCCGTCGGCCAAAAACTTTTTACTTGTATTTTTAATAAATGGCCTTTTATTGAAAGGAATGTAGTGACAGGCGATTGGAACTGTTGCTGAAACCTGGGATATGTGGTTGATGCACGTAAAAAGGCGGCCGTTTCCAGCTCTTCCCTCTAGGGCTGTATCTCTCTTTGTAGGACATGTGAAGGGATCCTTCCCCCTTTTAAAGCCCCTGAGTCTCTGATGCACACAGGCATATTGTAACTTGCAGCCTGACAGCAAAATAGAAGTCACGAGATATGGTGCACTGCCTCAGTATATTTTTTCCATGTATGACAATGTGGAGATGGAAACCCTTTTAAACTAAGCTGAGAGCACCCAGGAGCTAAATCCAAAGCACATAAAACAAAAATCCCAATTTAACAAGTGGAAGGAAATATCACATTCCAGCTGCACGATACATAGCGTTAAGAATTTTATTTTCTGCTTTTCCAAGAAAATCTCCCTGAACTTTAACCCCCTGTGATTCACAGAACCAAGAAAAAGGCCTTCGCCCCCAACCCCAATCCCCCGTCCCCGATGCAGACTGAGCCAAGCGCCTTGTGTGACGACCTGCCAGCCTTACCCGCTCAGTAATCACCAGCCCTTCTTTCCCTTTCCCTGGGACTGGAATGTTTTTTCAGCTGTTGTCATTCCTCTCTGGGTTCCAACAAGAGGAGGGCGTGTGCAACGTTAGGAAAAGAGCTTCAGGAAAACAAACTATCTGGGTTGCCTGAAGGAGTATGTTAGTTGGAAATAATGATACCACTTGGAGATAAAATTCAACAGCATCTTTTCCTTTTCATTTAACACATCGCTGGTTACTGAGAGTCTGACTTCACTACATTGCAGATTAATCTCTTCCCCCGTTGTACTTCACCTTTAAGGAAGTGTCCACATCTGGACGCAGTCACTGCTTTGCTGACACTCCTCCAGGGCAGAGCTCTTGATGCACAGAGCAGCCTAATCAGCAGAAGGGGTGGGGGGGCAGGACTTCCAAGTTGCTCTCCAGGAGCGTTTAGCCAGATGGAAAGGATCAGTGTTTACTTGAATGTAAATATCCCTTATATATCATTACACTCTTCTAGGAGAGGGGCTCACTCAGAAACTCTCTGAGACCTTTCTTTGGGGACTTAAAGGGTTTATAGATACATGTACGTATGTAACTGAATCGCTTTGCTGTACACCTGAAACTGAGACGACATGGTTAATCAACTATACTCCAATACAAAATAAAAATTAAAAATAAATAAAATCAGTTAAAATCATGAAAAAAATAGTTAAAAAAAAAGATTTTGAATGGCTAACATTTTGTATTTCCCTCTCCAAATACTACAACGAGCCTTATTTCAGCCTGCCCTCTTTTCGGGTTTGGTTAATATTCATCCAATTTTTCCATAATAAGGATCAAGAGCCAAAGCTCTTCAGGATGCTTCCACCTTACATCCAGATCAGAATATTCCCCTCAAGGGAAAGTGAAGGCAAAGGCTTTGTTTGGACTCAAAGCAAACTGTAAGCTTTGGCCATTTTTCCTGCTGCTCTGTTTCTAGCCTGGCCTAGTCCGAGTCCCTATAACTTGGCCCCTTGTTATTTACATATTTAATTGGGCCAAGTGACATTAGGGCTTGAGTAGCCTTTTTGTGGAACCATGTAAAAGCAAGTACCTTTTCTGTATAGTGACCCTGAACCAACAAATAATGATGCCCTTTTTATTTACAGGAAGTAGTCATTGCAAGGGCTTCCAAGTTCAGGTATAGAACAATGTAAAATTTATAACTTTAACTACAGAAGTTATTCCAGGGTTCTAAAGAGCAGCCAAGCAGAAATTGGTAAAGGTACATTTGGACATCTGATCACTTTCTGAATCATTACTTAGACTACCAGTTTCCAAATGAATCTGGTCCTCAAGACATTTTGTGGGTAGAGGAACAGGAGACAAAAAACTCCAGAGTCCCTGCTCCCAAGTGACTCTGCCAAAATGTAAGTCTCTTGGGAATTAATGAGGAGACCAGGATTGATTTACATTAGACACCATAGTGTAGACTTTATCAAAATAATATCTGTGTCTTCCCTTTGATAATGCAGAGTTGTCACCAGGAGACACTGTCCAGTTTCTCTTGTATCCACAAGTGGCCACATGACTGGTTCTCTCCAATAAAACATGAGGAAAGGGGATATGCAGTCACCGTCAGGCTGAGACTTTCAAGTTCATAGGGGTTTCTCTGCTCTCTCTTTTCCTCTTACCCTCTCTGAAAGCCAAGGTCTCAGTGACGGTGGCAATACAGAAGGAAGGACCTGGATTCCCAAATCACCGTGTGGAGGAGAACCACCCAAATGACCAACAGATCCCTCACTGGACTGTTAGATAAATGAGAAATAAATTCTTCTGTGTCCAGTCAACTAAAATGTTGGAACTTTTTTATCACAATAGCCAGCATGACCCTAATACACCAATAAGATAGTGTCTGATTTTTATATCTTAAATGAATAAATAATTAATTCAGGAAAAAAGCATAGATATTTTGTTACTGTGAACATTCATAATACAAGATGGTATAGACTGTCCTAAAAGGCCATTGAGACCATCAGACCCTAATTTAAGAAATAGTGGTCAATTATTTTCATTTCCATACTGTCACCTTTGCACTTAAGCATTATCTTCATCTTGCCCTAAAAATGGCAGATAAAAACTGGCAAATGGATACCTTCTTCATGGTAAGAATTTGTATTTTAAAATCCTAGTGCATCCATGCATTTTTTCTGATGTCTGTGTTGTTACAGAGGTTGACATTGTGAGTCCATGTGTAGAATGTCTGTATGGAATTAGTACAGTATGGGCCCAAACTTTGCAACTTGAGGCATTTGCTTTTGTCTTATGAAGGAATGCTACAAATTCCAGTTCCTCTGAATATTTTATACTTTTCCAGATTTAGCTGGTACCTGTGCCAGTACTACTTAGAGACCTGATATCACCAGAGTTTGCGTTTGGGAGGGAAGTCTTGACCTAGGTAAAAGATAATAAAAATAATAGTTCAATAAGTCATGTGGTTTGTTAATAGAAACCCATGCATGGTCACTGAGTGTTTTCAACAATAACTCTAATTTTCAGAAGCACAGATGTTAAACTGCTCTGCCTCTCCAGATGTGCTCCTACAGGAGTCTATCAAAATGGAGCAGTATGCTCCCCCTCGGAGAACAGAGAGGTGCTTACTTATTCCAGTTGTCCAACATCTTTGTTTTTCTTCCAACAAAGATCAAAACAGAGCTCTTAATATGTATTTGGTTTAAATCTAGTGGCATACAGTATTTACCCCCATCGGCACTTCCTCTCACCTGCGGAGATAAACTGTGTTATTCTACTACCAATCCATATGGTTTCCGTCTCCGTCTTGCCTGCCTTGGTGTGATATCTGTTTACTGTGGAGTGGTCACCGCGTCCTGTGAACACTTCATGCAGAGTGGTAATAGACTGAATTTTATATTTGCTCTTTTCTCTTCAGCTTGTGTTAGCACCATCTTAAAATAAACACAAAGTCATTGAAGAATGTTTTTGACCAGACTGAGCTTATTAAATACTATCAGACTAGCTGAGACAGAAAAGTTTCAAGAAATTCTGTAATTGCTTGGAATATCAGTCCCCCCCCCCCGACTTTTATGCTTTTTTTTTTCAGTATGAACTTTAATATGAAAAATGTATTTTTCAGGAAACCATTCTGACTTCTTTTGTACAAAATATTTTGTGTGTTCTCCTTTTGTGGACTTTGAGGGATAATAATTCATGTGATAGAGATTTTTTTGGCATGATGGGCTCAGATTTCCTTTTATGAAAGAAAAGGAAGAAGAATCAACATTCATTCATTGATTTAATTCAATTAATAAATGCTTTTACGGCACATTGAAAGTGTAAAACATAAAGTGAGGCAGCCCTGTACCTCCAGAAGGAAATAAAACAGACATGGCACGTGCTATAATACAACTTAACAGGTAGAAAGAACAAATAATTTTACATGTGATGAGTGTCACAAAAGGAGAAATTCAGGACTCTACATACAGTCTTCTAGGATATCTGTTGCTTCATTTGGAGATGTCTTCCTCAGATTGGGAGAACTTAGGAATGTTACAAAAATCAACATGCTAGTAGAGTATTTTTAAAGTGTACTGAGTTATAAACTAAATGTAATATGTAGACTAAGTTGACTCTCAGGCATTAAAGAATCTCAAATTGGGATAAAGATTGATTCTCTTTCTGACTTGGTAGATTATGGTGCAATGCATACAAAAGTGGTACAGTAACACAACAGAAATAATGATAATATTCTATGAGAAAAAGCTTGCTAGGGCTTAGTGCATTTTACTCTTTACCAGGTGTCCTTCTTCCCTCCCTCCCTTCCTCCTTCCCTTTATCCCTCCCTCCCTCTTTTTGTATAAATCAGCAGTACTTAGAAATGAAGGCCTAAGTTTAATTATGTTCCCATCAATTAGAACAAAACGTAAGAAACAAACAAAACAACTAAATGCAGAGAAAAACAACTTGCTTTCTATGATCATTTTAAACTGGACAACACAGATGGTGATTATTTGAGTGCGAAAATTGGGTTGTAAAATGAGTATCTTCAAAAATGTCAAGTGTAAATGCCCTTTTGCAGGCAAACATGGTACTGAATGAATTCCAACAGCCCTCTGCCTAAGGCTCTTCATTCCATGTAAATTGAGCTTAAAGGAAAATTTGTCTCTAAGAGAGAGAGTTTCTGCTAGTGCCAAGGTATGCTTGAGTGAGAAGACAAGATGATGGTGTTTTGAGTATTTTATAGGTTATGGTTGAGAAATAGGTATCAGATTCTGGGTTTTAAGGTGTAAAGAATCTGCATACCTACTTTGTAGGGAAAATGCACAAAGCACAGTTGATAGGACCAGGCAGTTCAGTGACCAAGCTGATCTCATCCATCTTCCATTTCCGAATGAGACTGGGAAAGGTAGAAAATGGGGTAAGAAAAATGGATTTATCCTTAATGACTCAACTATCCTCTTTTAAAAGATGTACAATCTGATTATGAGATAACAGTTTGAAGAGTAAACCAGTGAAAGGTACCCATCTCGTTTAGATGCACAAGTGATGGAAGGGAATGCAAACAATGCAGTTTTATGATTAAATACAATGCAGATTTTAATCCAGGCCCCTACCTTCTCTTGTTTACTGGGGACACACACACACACACACACACACACACACACACAGAGAGAGAGAGAGAGAGAGAGAGAGAGAGAAAGATCTGTATAATATATAGATGCAAAGAAACACATGATTGGCAAGGACTGTCAGAAGAAAAATTGTCAAGAGAAAAAGTAAGTTTCTTCCTCATCCAAATAGCCTTTTCTCCTTGGGAAGTGACAGAGAAAATTAGGATAAAGAAACAAGGGGTAAATAATACTCTTTTCTTTTTGTTGACAGTCTGGAGGTGGTTCACTTGCATTAGACAATCCTTATAGTTCTTAGGGTTTCTGAACAGGTTTCTCCCCCTTAAATGGTGTAACATTTCCACCTCTCAGCCACGTGGGAGTGGATGAGGCTGGAACCACTGGAACCAGTGCATGGAAGAGGTCAGGGGAAATTTGTATGGGTCCAGCCCCAATTTTCCTCCCAGGGAATGACTGACTATCCAGGATACTGAATCCCAATGGGTGGGACATACTTAAGTCCTTGGTAGGAGCACATTAAAATCCAAGGTGGGGGAGAAGGGTTTGATGGAAAAAGAAAGACTTCTGAGAGATGAGAGACTCATCTCTTAACCATCTGATGGGAACCCATCTAGATCATCCCAGAAGGAGATCAGAGATTGTATGTGAATAAGAAGATGGGGACCAGCTCGAGGCTGCAAGAACCCAGTAAGAGGGTCAGACTTCAGCCTGCTATTTGCAGTGAAGGGGTAGGTTCTAGTTCCTCCCTGGGATCTAGAGGGAAAACTGGACACCAGAAACCAGGGCAAAAGGGCTAGTTAGGGCATATACAGAGGGGGTAAGCAGAGGAAGCTTCGCCAGATGTTCCCCAAAGTGCCTGGTTGCCTCAAGGCACACCAGATGAGCCCAGAGCTACAGACTATGTCCACGCTTTATTTGCTGATGGGAAAGGCCTCAAATGTACCACCAGAATTGGCTCTCTGATCAGGCAGGGGCCAAGGGGAGCTCTCTGTGCAGGTGACAGATGCCGCTGAAAGTGTTTGTGTGTGGCAAGGTAGATGGTAGGATTCTGGGCAGACCCTGAATTCATAACTGCTTAAGAACCATTGGAATTTCAAAGAAATACTTTTTCTAAGCCATGCTATCTGAAACACTGTTACTGATCATTCCACAAAAGAAAGGCTGCAGGATCCATTTTACAAGTGGAGAAAATAAGAGGAAAATATTAGAAGTAGTTACTTCATCTGTAGTGAAAATTGTTCTCAAATTTGGTATCCCAAATATGCTTTTTATATGACCTTTGTTTATTATGCATCAAAATATTTTATTTACTTTAGTCATACATCTGCAAATCTTTTAAGAGTCTATTACTGTCAAAAATATTTTAAAAGCTTCCTGTGAAATGCTTTGGTATATATTCTTCACCAGAATTGTTCATTAGTAGGTCTGCACCAGATTAGTGCTTCGTATAGCTCGATTAGTTGAATAACTGCCTTTTATTTTTAATAATCAGTTATTCATTTCTGTTAGGCCTAGGGAAGGATTGTGAAAAGAGGTAGGGCATAAGGGTTAGCTCTTATGCTGCATTTGACATTACTCTCCTCCTGATTTGTTCAGCCCATTAGAATTTATTTCTGAGAGTTCTGTAGAAAACAAACAAAACACTAATACAGGGCTGAAAAAAAAAAACTAAGCAAAGAAGGCAAAAGCTCAGGGAGAAAAAGACAGCCTCACTAATGAGTCCCCAACTGATTAAAAGTAAATACATTTCTATTCCTAGAAAAGTGTTAAGTAACGTGTGTGCCACAAACTGTTTAACTTTAGCAAAAATAAAGAGTTGCCCTCAAATTTGTTATGGGAGGACAGCAACACAGGACCTAATTATTTCCCAGGTGCCTCTGGTCTGAATTTAGAAATAAGCTACTACTGGCAACATGTGGAAAGGGCCCATCTTTGTGCCCAGCTTGACAGATAACTCATCTTTCTGGTTATTTTTAAGGGGATACTGTATCACCATTAAGCATTAACTTTACCCAGTGGTGCCGACTAGGTTCTTGGGAGTTTCACAGTATAACATGGGGTTAAGTATTTGGGCTATAGAGTCAAGACCATCTGTTTGAATCTTTGTCCTGCCTGTGTGACTTTGGGCAAAATATTTTGTGTCAGTTAGCTTGGGCTGTGTTATAGACTATCCCCAAATTTTGTGGCTTAAAAATATCATCATGTATTTGCTCATGATTTGATGGGTTGACAATTCTACTGGGCTTAGCTGGGACAGCTTATGTGTGTTCCTCATAATATTGGCTGGGTTCACTTGTATGTCTGGGGTCTTGGATGTAATCTCCATGTAATCTCTCTTCATCTAACAGACTAGCCTGGGTTTCTTCATACAGTGGCCGAAAGTTCCCAGCAGCAAGAGAGGGTAAGTTCCAAGGAGCAAGCATATTTCAAACCTTGACTTGTATCATATTTGCTTTTGTCCCACTGACTAAAACAAGTCATGTGACCAAGCCCCAATTTAAGGCTTAGGGACTAGAGCATAAGCTCTAGTTCTTGAACAGGCATGCATATAGGGAGTTGTGACCTAATTTAAGACCGTAATAGCAACAATCCACCACACTACTTCTCTAAGTTCCCAGATTCTCATGGGTAGTATGAGGGTATCATAGTATCTACTTGCAGGATTCTTATGAAAATGAAATGAAATAATCCGTGTAAAGTGCCCAGCATAGGATTAGCAGTAATTAATACTGTATTACTACTAATTAAGAAAGCAAGAGAGAAAGAGAAATTGGGGGAAGGAACAGAATGGAAGAAAAGGACTGGGGATAAATCTTGAAGGCTGAGGTAGGAGAAGGCTTTGTGGAGAGTATGTTGATGATACCATGAGGGACTAATACTTAGTTGGGTACTGGTTCCCTGTTATCACTGGCCTTTGAAGTTCTTACTAGCTTTTCAACAATTTAGAAACAGTTACTTCCATATCAGAAAAAAAGATTCTTTCTAATTTTAAGTTTCAAGAGTTTTCTTTTTTTAGTAACAGTGGTTGTGTTAGGATGTGTGTTAGTAATTGTGTTAGGGACCATGGGTGGATTTTCTTTATTTTATACATTTTCTATGATGGGGTTATGTAGTTTTTGTAATAAAAAGAAGACATTAAAAATATCTAAGATTTGGAACAAAAGTTCTTTTTGTTTTGTTTAAGTCCTTTTTAGAATTCTTCTAGAATTCTAAAAAATTTTGCATTTGTTTGTAAAGTTGACAATTTTCAAAATTTCCTTTGTCGTCTTAGAAGTATCAATTAGTCTTCTCACTATATCCTGAAAATTCCCTTGACATGTGCAAGCTCTCCGCCCATCTGCTTTTTTGAGGGATTAGAACTTCCTAATTCCAAAATGCCTGAAGGCTACATTTGGAACAAGCATTTGTTTATGTGATGATACCAGTTAAAACTTCATTGAGCTCTCTGGTCTACTGGAAGTGGAGTTCTATATAAATTTAAAATTGTCTTTTACAGGTATGGAATTAGAGTATTAGCAGTATAAATTTGAAGTTTAAATAAGCAACCACACACATTCCAAGCTAAATTAATTAAACAAGCCTGGAAGTTTAAATTTATCCTCCCACCCTCTGCCAAATTTGTTAGAAAGTGCAAAAACATCAGAGCTGCAACTGAGGATTTAAACCAGATTTTTATTTGGTGAACTTTCTAAGGGTACCAGGGTTTATGCCTTCATGCATCTGAAGAGCCAGATCATTCCCCATTTCTCAACGTGTGGTCTGTGGACTAGTTTGTGTGGAATCACCAGAGGGGCTTTTTATAAGTCAGCTATCTTTTGGAGGCCCTGCACCTGTCCCTAGAGTCAGGCCTGGGGCTCTCAGTCACCTGAGAACTGTCCGGCGGAGACCCCTCTGCTATCATCCCTGAAGCCCCTGCTCCTCCCCAGTTCACAACCCCATAACTGTCATCTCCTCTTCTTCTGCTTCAATGTGGGCTGATTATGTATCTGGACCAGTGGTCTGAAAATGTTTTCGGTAAAAGGACAGAGAGTAAATATTTTAGGCCTTGCAGGCCATTGGGTCTCTGTCACAACTCCTCAACTCTGCTGTTGCAGCTGGAAAGTAGCTCCTGAGGGTGTGTAGTGAGTGGGCGTGGCTATGCGCCAATAAGAGGTCATTTACAAAAATAGGCATCTAGCCAGATTTGGTCAATCCTTGATCTAGACAGACTCTGGTCTGGAATATTTTAGTCTTTTCCACCTCCAAACCCAGGGCAAATTAAAAAAAAAAATGTTCTTCTTAGTTCCTCAGAGGACATAGATTTACACAAAATGAGGTCTGAATACATCTTGGCAACTCCAGAGCCTTTGCAGAAGAAACAAAGGTGTTCTGACTATCTAGCCAGGGGCATGGAGGGAAGTAGCAGGTTTAGACGACAGTGGTTGAAATGACTGCTTTCTAGATCAGGGGTCCCCAACCCCTGGGCCATGGACTGATACTGGTCCGTGGCCTGTTAACGGAAACGGGCCGCACAGCAGGAGGTGAGCAGCAGGTGAGTGAGTGAAGCTTCATCTGTATTTACAGCTGCTCCCCATTGCTCGTATTACCGCCTGAGCTCCATCTGCTGTCAGCATGATGGTGAGTTGTATAATTATTTCATTATATATTACAATGTAATAATAATAGAAATAAAGTGCACGATAAATGTAATGCGCTTGAATCATCCCGAAAACATCCCCCCACACCGTCCATGGAAAAATTGTCTTCCACGAAACCGGTCCCTGGTACCAAAAAGGTTGGGGACCGCTGTTCTAGATGGAATGCGATGGAAGGACAGCAATGTTAAGTGACTTCCGTAAGGTCACCTGTTGAATGGGTGGCTGAGTTAGGAGCTGACTGTGAAGAGCCCTCTCTCTTCTCCAGAGCAATGGTTCTCTGACTTGAGCATCAGAACCACCCCGAGGCTCCTTAAAACACAGATTGCTGGGTCCTACTGCCAGAGATTCTGGATCAGCAGGTCTGGGCTGTGGCCAGAGATTCTGCATTTCTAAGAAGTTTGTGAGTGATGGTGATGCTGCTGACTCGGGGACCACATCCCAAGAACTGCTGTATTGGATAAGCCATTCTTATCATATCTGGGAGCAGTTGAGCCTTCTCTCGTTTTACAGAGCTTTCCAGCAGCTTCTATTTCTCACTCTGATGAACAGATTTAAAGTGTTACAGAATCTTTATTTTCCTTCTGGGTAGCAAGCTTTAGCACATCTCAGAGCAGCATTTCACTTTGGTATTACTAATTTTTGACATAAAATCAGTCTAAATGTTATAAATACACCAATAACTGCTGTGTTAAACAGCCTATCTGTAATGAGGCTCTGGCCCCAATGCTTCTTGCTCCCAAGAATGAATACATGGTCACTGGGCCATTTTCTCGAGCAAGTTCTTTACCAGCTCCCCATGGCATCGCCACACTCTGCTTCAACCCCTCCTGTTTTCCTGATATGTGCAGTCACATTTTAACGGCCGAAATGGCTTTGAAGCTTTCCCCACGCAGCCAATTTTCACTCTCAGTGCAGGGCATCTCCTGTCCTTCAGCAAGGAGTCTACTTCAGTAATAAGTTTTCACACGAGTCCAGAACTCAAATGTGTTTTGACCTTTGTCCTGATGGCAGCGCCTTAATGTCGGCACCAGAAGTAGATTTGTCATGGAGCTTTTCTGATGAGACAGGCTCTCCAAACTAATCGAGGCTGATGGCAGATTTTGTCAGCGAGATGAGATGTTGCCCACAGCTAGTCAGCTGGCTGAAATTTTTGGTGCTAATGTCAGGGTTTCATTGAGAGATGTGTTTAGCAGAGTCACAGCTAATATGATTCTAGATCCTCCCAGCAAAATGGTGAGCTTATAAACCACGGAGCACTGATATTAAGGCAGCTGTTTTACACTAGACCCAAATTCATGACTAAGATTCCTTAATGAATTCTTTGGGGTAGGGGGTATAGAAGCCAGCCAAGCAAACTGTTCAACTGTAATATCAAAAACTTGGAAAAAAACTTAAAAAGTCTTAAATGTATTACACTTATCTCCTGAATTCTGAACAATACCGACCTCAGTTTAAGTGCTTCGGTTGATTGTAATCCAAGAGAAATATTATACCTCTTGGCTTTGCCCCGGGCAAACTTTTCACTGAAGTCATTCGTTTTGCTTTTTGTTATGGTTACCTAACTTCAATCAGAATGCAGCAGGCTACCAAAAATGCAAGGCAGAGACTTCCAGTTCCCAACATTTCTCTGCTTTGGAAATAGGATGGACTCCACTGTCTTTTTCTGAATTTGGTCTTTATTTTAGAGATATAAGAAACACCTGATTAGACACGGGAGGGGACTCGAATGTCAGCTTTGAGAGAAGGACAGTGTGTCTCACAACACACACATGCCTGGATTACTAACTTGGCTGGCTGCCTGGAAATATTGGCACCACCCATCTGCTTCTCCCGTTTTCTCAGAGGAAAGCCCTAGGACAGTGAGTCTCAACAGCAGCTCCTGTTCCCAGCTGGAAACTTGTCAAGTCTTCCAGTTCCAGAGCCAAAATACTATATTATTTTAAACTTTATAGGGTACACTATAATCATGTGGCTCTTTTAGATATCTTCAACTATAATGAATTTGGTCCAGGAATCATCCTTATGAGAGCTCATTTACCATAGGCAGTTTTGTACTTAACTAGTAACTCAGACCCATGACAAGGACTTGTGAGAAAGTAAATTTTCTTTGCTTTCTTTTTGTTTCCATGGGAAAATGTTTCTAGAGCCCATCTTGGTGGGTTCATTCATTCATTCATATATTAAGTATGTGTGTTACAGGTGCCTGGCATGGTGCTGGGAAGTCACTGATGAAAGGTAATCTTATCTTCTGAATTGGAGTTAAATGTGTAGACAAATAATTGTAAAGTAGGATGATACACACACAGTAGATATTTATATTACTTATGGGAGCACAGGGGATGGGAAATATTGTCTTAAGAGGTGAGGAAGGTGACATTTGATCAGAGCCTGGAAGATGAGATGGTGTGTACTAGGAAGAGAAGAAGTGAAAAGATATCTAAGCAAAGGACATGATATATACATGGCAGAGACAAATTGTACTCACTAACTGTCCTGTGCTACCCTGTGTTTCTCAGATTGCTTTCAGTTGGATTGGATTCATGTGACTGAATCATAGTGAATGAGATTGCAAGCAGAAATGATGCTAGGCACCTAAGACTTGTGGTGCCTCTTCTGTTTCTCTTTTCTCCTGCTGCCACATACTTGGTAGTAACGTGTTGGAATGGATGAGTCACAAGATGGAGTAACCTGGGATCTCTAAGTCACTGGACGGAGAAGAGCCTCCTCAGACCGGCATCCTGCTTCATCAGAGAGAGAAACATTTTACTGTATTAAGCCTGTCTGTTGTGGTAGTTGGCATTAATTACTCTGACTAATGTAGTATGGGAAAAGATTTGGAGAGTAGTAGAGTCTGGCATATCTAGAGAATGTTTGCCACTTCAATAGAGCTGCAGGTTAGCATATGGAGGAAAGACTTTATGAGTGGGTTGGAACCAGACAGGGATTGTTTTCTAAGCCATGATGAAGAGATTGAATTTCATTCTTGAAGAGACTATGAGACATGGGAAGTGTTTATGCAGGGTAGTCATGTAATCAGAATTGAATTTTGGAGATAAAACTATGGTGGAGTGCATAAGATAAATCAGAGTAGGTAAAAAGCAAGCCAGAAATCAGTTAGAAGTTACTACAGTAGTCTGGGTAAGAGATGGCGAGGGCCCAGGCTATGGCAATTTAATTTTTTTGTGTTTTTGCACCAAATTACTTTGGTTAAGAAGGGATGTTGCCTTGCTTTACAGGTTAGACCATGGGTCAGCAAACTATTGCTTTTCTGTTTTTGTAAATCAAGTTTAATTGTAGTAGAACGACACCCATTCGTGTATGTATTATCTGTGGCTACTTTTACCCTATAATGACAGTGTTGAGTAGTTGTGACGGGCTGAATGCCCCATAAGGCCTAAATTATTTATTACCTGGATCTTTAAGAAAAAATTCACCCATCCCTGGGTTAGACTGTATAGCTAGGCATCAGTTGAACCACCATGCTTGTTCAGAGATGCCTGTACCTGGCTCCTTGTGTCAAGGACTAGTTTGTACCAACTAAGTTCATATCTGTTATTACACACCTGTTTAGCTCCCCTAGGTAGCAAGTAGTAGTATTGGGAAGTAACCTTGTCTCCTCTCCATCCCTCTCACTAGTGGGTTTCCATAGGAATAATAGATACATGTGAATGGTCAGATAGCAAGGGTGTAATATCCACTCTTTCACTAATGGAAGCTATTTCACGTAGCTTACAGGTGGCTACATATGTATGGCTTCTCTTAATTCTGGACTTTGTGCTCAACAGGGGGTGAATTGAGCCATAGTTTTTTTAAGTGACTGCCTAGTAAATTACCTACTCTGTTGTCCCAAATTTCCCATGTAAAGAGTCTAAAATACAGACTTCATGGGATGGTGTAGAAAGCCTGTTTTGGTCTCTGGTCATGTGTACGTACATGCACACATAAGGGTGACATATACCATGTACAATTATACACCTAGCTTTTAAAATTTAACTATGTGTATTGGAGCTTGCTCCTTTTTAGTAAATATTGTAATATTTACTAAATATTTAGTAAATATTGTAATATTTAGTAAATATTGGGCTGCCTCATTCTTTGTACTGTAAAATTATTGGTATTTTCATCTTTGACTCTTACATTGATTTAGATCTCAGAATAGAGAGGATGTGCAAGTTAGTAGCCTCCACAAATCGCTATGTAGGATGTAAAGTCTGGAAACTTCAAGAACGGATACTGGACATCCATTCAGGAACCTAAATATTGCTCAAGGAGATTAAGGATGCTGGTGCGGTCTGGAAGAGGTCTTTGGAAAGAGTGGGTCTCTCAGGTTTCTGTTTACTATCTGTGACATCTTTACTGCTGGTAGTCACAGCTGTGTGGCTATTTTTATCAGGCACAAGCTATGGTAGCTGGGTTGCTGTTTTTGACCTTAGCAGCTGCACTAGGTATAAAATAAAAGCATCTTTGGGTTTGTACAGGTTTTTTGGCATTGATAAATGGAAACATCTTTGTTCTCTTGACATGTTTCTCTGCAGGCCAGGATTTTGGAACACTGGTGTGTATGGTTCCTGCCTTTAAATTGTAAAGGGATTGGGAACAGTCGTTGATTGGCTATCTCAGATCCTGTTCTTTAACTTGTTTTGCCCTGTAACCAGTTCTAGGGTCAAAGTGGGGGCAGTGGCAAGACCATCCCCTTGGTATCATGGGGTTTGTTCACGAGCTGTTGAAGCCAGTGTGCCTTCCTTACCCAGCTTGGTCTGAAATTGACTTTCTTTTGTTAAGAAGGTAACCTCCTGTTATGGTTGTAGAGTTCATGAGCCCAGCCTGTGTAGTTCAGACACGGGCAGAATTTTGTTAGTTGATCTGTAAAGAGGAATGGGAGGTCATCCTCTTAAATTAGGTGGAAGAAAAACTCAATGGAATTAATATAATTATTGTAATCTCATCTTTTTAATAAGAAAAAATTTAAAAACCTTATGTAGATCTCTGGGAATCAGGTTTGCTGAGACTCTCCTGGAGGAACTGGGTAGGATTCAAAGCAGAGGCTTTCATCTGAAGTAGGAACAATAGCCATTTTGATTAGACTCACGGAAGAAAAGAAGAATTTCCTTAAAAAAAAGATTGAGGTTGAACAGCTTAAGCTACAGAGATAGGAAAGGGAAAATGAGATCTACTAGATCATAAGGAAAGATTGGGATCTTGGAGGCCAGGTAAGAGAGATCTGAAAGGAGGAAAGATGTTGAGATCCTGGAGGCCAGTTGTTTAGTTGTTTTCAAATTCTCCTCTGCAGGCTTGATACCCCCCTAATTCCCACCATATATTTGATGATTCAGTCATCCCTTTTTTGTGGAGAAAGAAAGAAGTGCTACACTGGGAGAGGTAGCTATTGTTCTCAAGTTAAGTCGCATCAAAATCTGTGTGTATTTTTCCCAGAAGAGAAATTTTATATCATTACAACATATAAACTATATAATGTTGGCCATGTATTCAAACACTGTGGTAGTTTGATCTTTGAGGTCAGTCTATAAAACCTACCTCAAATGATTGACTGTCATCATTGCTAATCATTTCTAGCCCAAGAAATTTTATTAAGAGGACCAAAGCACACCCACCTGCTGCTCTGCTTTGTAGCAGTGGTTGATTGTATGTAGACCAGGCCTCCATGCCTGCTCCCCTCAAAGAACAGGGAGTTCAGACTGTGTGGGTGTTTGAAAGCATTCATGTCACAAGCAAAAGGCCAAAACCCGTGAGTAATATTGAAATGTTGAGTAGTCTGTGTAGAGTCAAGGACAAATGGTGGTAACAAACCATGTATTGACTGGTCTCTGAGTCAGTCAGTGGTTCAGACCTATAGAGACTGGTCTGTGGTCTCTATGTCTCCTAGTTTTCTGAAATGTCTGCGTCCTTGACTGTTTTAAAAGAAACACATTGGGTCTTGTTCAAAGATGTTGGCAAGCACCTGAAATACCAGGCTAGACTGTTAAAAAGGGGGAAAGGAAACATAGCCATGCATATTGCTTGTTACAGAGGGACTAAGAGAGTTACTATATCAGAAAAGTGACCAGGGTACAAAGATATTCAACAGAGGAGGATGGGCAGGATGGGGAGAACCCCCAGGGAGCCAGAAGCCCTTATTGTGAGAGGCTTCTTAATGCCATGGAGGAGTCAAAATAAAAGCTGTGGGGAAGCCTGGAGACTGGGATGGCCATGCTAGACTTTTTTGGATGGATTTGATATTGGAAGACTAGGGAGATGAGAACTGAAAATTTTAATCAGAATTAGATGAGTTTCGGGGTAGCACAGAAATTGTAGGTGGGAATGCAGCTGTTGTTTATCCCTCCAGGGAAAGTTCCTGGGAAGTTTATGGAAGGATAAGAGAGAAGAGATAGGGAGGGGGAGGCACACTAATTGGGAATAAGTGGTGAAACAATAGATTGTATGTAGTCCTGGGTTAATTGTTGTCTTGTGAGGAGGTATTTCCTGATGCAGGATTATCCAGTTTAGGAAACAGAGGCTAGACAAGATTAGTTTGAGCAGTGGATGCTTTGTTTTCAGACTGACCAAGAAATCCTTGACTTTATTTCTTTTTATGGGGGCTCCAAGAAAATATGCAAGAATATGTAAGAAAGATAAATATCTGGGCTAGAGAGAAAAGGGAAAAGAAAAGGAAAGAAGGCTCTGGGATTTAGTCCTACACGTGAAAGAGGAGGGATGGATTCAGCTTAAAAACTAGGTTAAGATGGGGAAGGCTCAGCTTGACTGCCTACTGCAATGAGTAGGAGGACAGCAGAGGGAGACGGAACACTAGGGACCTATCCTGTTATTACCAATGGAAGGAGGAGAAAGGTATGTTCCTGTGTTGCTGAAATAGTAAATATTATTCTCCCTTTTGGATCTCAAGATGTCGGTTGGCTTCAAGCTACGAGCAGTAGAAAGCCCGATTTGGCTGTGAATCAAGCAGGCTTCCCTAATCCAGTTTCACCATTTGCAAAAATAATATTTGGACGCATTTGGAGGTCTGAGTTTGCATCTCAGTTTGCTTAGAACTCAGTGTGGAGAGTGATCAATTAGATTAAAAAATACCCAGACTTTCTGTGTGATGGGCTCTGCCCTAAATTCTCTATAGGCATCCTTTTATTTAAACTTCTTCAAAGCTGTCCAATGAATAGGAGTGCCCTCAGTGCCTTATACTGAGGGATTTATGAGATTAATATGACATCATTGGTGACCACTTGCTTAAGATGGGTGTCTGTCAGATTACTCCACTGCAGTGTTACTCTTTTCCCCTTTTCATACTCCATTTGTTAGAGGCTGAACGTTTATGCCCCACCCCCAATTTCGTATGTTGAAATCCTAACCCCCAATGTGATGCGATTAGGAGATGAGGCCCTTGGGAGGTGATTAGGTCATGAGGGCAGAGTCCTTATGGTTGTGATTACTGCTGTCATAAAAGAGACCCCAGAGAGCTTGCAGGGTGAGGATACAAGTTTGCAGCCCAGAAGAGGGCTCTCATCAGAACTCAACCATGCTGGCACCCTGACCTTGGACTTCCAGCCTCCCGAACTGTGAGAAGTAAATTTCTGATAAACGTCAGAAATAAGCCATCTAGTCTATGGTTCTTGGTTATAGAAGCTGGAATGGACTAAGACCCCCTTACAGATGAAGAATGTGAGGCCCAGGGAGCTTCAGTAATTTGTGTTGAAATTTGAATTAGAATGTAGATTGCACAGTTCCAGAGTTTATGCTCTTACTGCCTTCATTAAATCACTTTGCTGAAGTGCTATTAGCTTGAACTCAGGGATCTGTTCTGAGATGGGGCCTTCTATATAGACACCCAACTGTCTATTGGTTTCTTCTCTTCTTGGGTTTTTTTTTCGGAGGATCCATAGGTAGTACTGCTTACATGTGCTCCTTCTACCCCAAACCTCCATCCCAATATGGGCTTTCTTGAAAATAATCGTCAGGAGCTACTTGGCTTGGTTGTTCCTTTGAAAATCACAGGCTCATTAGAGTGGAAAATAAGAGTCTAAAAAAATCAAACCTGCGTTGTGATCCTTTTTTACGAGGCTGTGTTTGACAGCTGACATTGAGGCTTGTGAGGTCCAGAATATAGCAGATAAAATGATGTGACCAAGACCTCCTTATTTCCTG
The DNA here is from genome assembly GCF_963455315.2 of Globicephala melas. NCBI lineage: Eukaryota > Metazoa > Chordata > Mammalia > Artiodactyla > Delphinidae > Globicephala > Globicephala melas. Next base: position 47,462,442 of record NC_083326.1, read on the forward strand.
GCATCAGGAGAGTGATGATTGGGACAGAGTATCTCAGGAGAAAGAGCTGCCTGCCACCTAAGGCATCCATCCACTCAGTCATTCATTCAGTCGATCAGCTGGTCATGCCACCAACTCTGAGCATCTTTTGTGCTAGATTCTGAGGATAGAAGATAGAAGACCATAGTGATAATAATAATGTTAGTAATAGTAACACCAGCAGCTAACATTTACTGGAGGCTTATTTTGTACCAGGCACTTGTGCTAAGAGATTTCACATGCATTAGTATAACCCCCACTTAATGCATAGAGTGGGTTGTAACTTGCCCAAAGTCACACAGCTTTGTAAATGGTAGAAATGAATAAGAACCTTACTTCTTCTTGAGGAATTCATAAAGTGTAGACCGACATGTGAAAAAAATTTCAACGAACAGTACATTTTTGGAAATAAAGAGCATAGAAAGACTTAAAAAAAAATAAAGTCCTTTATGTTTGATATCCATCGGGTTTACCAAGAGTCAACACTCTCGGACCTCTTTCTTAGACTCTGCAGGATAGACATCCTCTCCCCCCACCTCCCACCCCTAGTTCACCTGGGAATTTTTATTGTTATAGGTGACACAGTGGCTTGAATTGCCCATTTTGTTCCAAGCTCACACCCAGGTGTCCTGGACTGGGAAATGGACCCATCCCAGCACACCTTGCTAATCTGGACTAGGTAGACTGGCTGCATGGGGAGAAGAAATGGAGTGACTGTTCACTGTCTCCTCCGTGCCAGGAACATCCATTACTGTGTCTGCCTGCACAGATCAGAGACGCTGCAGCTGCTAAGAGGGCTGCAGGCAACTCGCAATGTAACCTCTCTTAACCTCTTAATTGGCTGGCTCTTTCCTGGTTTGCCTGGCCTGACGGGGCCAAGGCACAAGTGACATCCTTCTCCCTGAATCTCTTTTAATTAGTTGCTTAATAGCCACTGTTCTTCTTGTTACCTTGCTGCCTTCAGGAGCCTTGATTCCTGTAAGGCAGCATATACTGGGTCCAGCCTCAGTGGTAGGTGTAGCCCAATATGTTTCTGTATCCCTGGACTGGGCAAACCCGTCTCCTGTTTGCACACATGGGGCAGATATACCTGCACATTGATTGCTAAGTACTCATTTGCCCACCGTGGGCCTCTGAAATCACCAGTATGGAGGTGAGATGGCAGCATGTGGGTAGATGAGGGGTGGGTTGTTGTGTGCTGCCCTGTGACAAGTGCCCACGTTGTGTCTGCTTTTGAATGTGAGGTCCTGGAGTTAATGACACCTCTCCATTCAATGGCAGTTTTGCTCTCAGTAGCTTTGCCCTATTGTCCAGGCCACTTGACCTGTCAAGCAGAGAGGAGAGGGTATGTGGGAAAGGAAAATTCCCTCCCCACTCACAGGGAGAGAAGCCTGCTCACATTCTGAGGGACCCTCAACTCTTCAGAGCTGGCTTGGCCTATCTCTAGACGTAATCAGATGCAAATAAAACAAAGCCTTGGAGCTCTGGCTGTGCAGTGTTCTCTATCTGCACCGTGAGTCACTGTGCCCATAGTAATGGCTTGCCTTGTAAGCCGTTATCAAGTGTGTGCATGTTTTTCTTTTTGAGAGATGACAGTTCCCAAGTGAAAGGACACTTCAGCTCTGATAAAACTTTCCTTCTATTGTCTGAGTTTTGTGTTTGTTTTCTGGCAAAGCCCCCTGCTGCCTGAGCATGGTGTGCTGTGAAACATTTTCCATTTTTTAACAGCAAGGCCAGCCAGGGTCTTCGGGGGGTTCTTACTAGTATTGCCTGAAGCGAATACCACAGCTCAATAGCAATTTAGTATTGTAATCAGGGAGCAAACTGTGCAGTTTTGGCACGTTGTGATAATTATTAACTACATCTATTAGTGTTACGGTTCTAGTAACTAATATTTACAAAAGGTTCCCTGTGTAGGGGAGACCTTGCCCAGACACAAATGTCTGAGGTATTCCTAAGTGATTGTCAGGGGTCCTTTGAACCAATGTTCATGTTCACTGTTTAAAGATAAAGCATCAATCCTGAGAAATCAGACTTCAAAAGGCCTGCTTCACGTGTAACACATTCTCAGCGTGTAAGCCTATGCTGAGGTTTGGAACATTTTGTGAGTTTTGGGGAAAGTTTACCTTGGGAAAAAAATTTGAGAGATAAGTTGAGCAAGAGCTCAAGAGCTCAAGAGAGAGGACTGGAAGATAAAATTGAAAGGAAATACTTAACTGGTATCACCCAGGAAAAGTCGAAAGCATGCTCCCCTTTATGTGGCAGTCAGGTAGCTTTGGAATATCAGTGTTTCAATTCTCTGGATGTGTTAACTGGGTGCAGTGAGTGTACGTGAGTGGCTTTTGAGGGTGCGATGCAGTTGCATGCTACCAATCTCTACCCTTTAGCACAGAGATTCAACAAATTCAGTTACCCAGGGTCAATGAAACTGATAAAGGCAGAAGCCTTCTTTAAGCCCCATAATTCTATCATTGTTCAAAAGATATTCCCAAACAATACCAATGCCTCATATCTGTCATTTACAAAATAGCATCATATGTATTTTCCCTGAATCTTCCTCAGAAGATGTATTTGATGAACAGAGTTCATTGCTAAGTAGTATTCTGGGTAAAAAAAAATGGAAGGATTTTATGAATTTCAGAGAATTGTTCATTCACAAATTTGTTCATTTTTTCATTATTCTTTTATTGTGTACCTAGTATGGTATTGTTCTAGGGACTGAGGATACAGACAATCCCCTGCTCCCAGGAAGCAGGGAGGAGACCCAAAATTTGTAAATGAATGAATAAATAAATACAAAATAATTACATAGCAATAACTACTATAAAGGAATAAAGCAGCATTGGAGAGTGACTACAGGCTCGTCATGGAAGTCCTCTCTGGGCAGATATTTGACCAGAAACCTGAAATGAGAACAAACTAGTCATGCCCCTTATTGGAAAATGCTTCTTGAAAATCATTGATTTGTTATTCCATGGTGTTGGGTTTAATCTGTAATCTGTGGAACTCTTGGGCAGTGTTTCTTGAAGTGTGTTTTAAGGACCATTTGCATCAGAATAACCCTGGGTATTTGCTTAAAATGCAAATTCCTGGGCTCCATTCTAGACCTACTTAGAATTTCTGGGGTAGGGCCTTGGAATCTGCATTTTAAAGCACCTCAGTGGGATTGATGAGCCCTCTCTAGCTGTACACAGAATGTGTAATGCATGCTATATGTCAGATCTCAGAGACTTCTCTCTTCCTCTCTCAGAAAAGTTAAGGAGCAGAAAAGGAATATAGCCTTTCCTACGTCTCATTCCGTCTGTAGAGAGAAGGAATTTAGATATGGGTCGCGGGCAACATAGAGTCTCCAGGAACACATAGTAATTTGCTAGAGTAGGGGTATTGTTTTTATGGCAGGAGGGAAGTTGTTCAAAATTCTCTTTTCAGTTTCATGTGGGGCTGGATCAGGAGGATCCAGGAACATCAGTGTGAAGGTTGTGTGGAGGTCAGAAGTAATGAGGTAAAGGCCAGTCTTAGGCCTGGACCTTAGAAAGAAAAACACTCTTTTCCCTTCCTTGTGGTTGGTTGGTTGGTAACACAGGTCTTGGGATGCCTTTTGCTGAGGAAGTGACTTCTCTTTCCCTGGCAAGGCCAAACAAGACCAAATGGAGTCCAGAAGTGGAAACGCACAGAATGGATGACTAAGGTTGGCTTTAGTCTCGACTTGAGCTGCAAAATACAGGGAGGACATCTGATTTCCCCTTCTAATCCCTTTGCAGCCATTGGTCATCAATCACAGCAGTTTCCTGCTTCATAATCAATCTAAATGGATGCTCCAGGCACCTATTACCATAGATCGTTATTAACATGAAACTAGTTGCCATCTCTGGGTCTTAAGGAGACAGACAACAGGGTTCTTTGAGGGTTTGTCATAAACCAGCTGCAGTGTTCATTCATTCATTCAACAAGTATTTATTGGGATTTACTGTATGTCACATTATGCTTGCTGGAGATATAGCAGTGAATAAAATAACCAAATGTTTGCTTTCTTCCAGTTTGTGTTCTCGTAGGGTGAGATAGACAATAAACAAATAAAGAAGTAAATATACACATAATGTTAGAGAGTGGAAAGTGCTATGAAGAGCAATAAAACAGAGTAGGTAGGATGAAGGGTATCAGGTTATTTTTTCAGAGACAACTTCTCCATGGAAGTGACATTTAAGTACAGACCTGAATGAAATGAGGCAGTGAGTCCTGTGGATATCTCCGTGGCAGAAGACCAGAAAGAGATTTCTTGTTGGAATGCTAACCATTAATAACAGTGTGAAATTGCCTAGGAAAACATCTGGGCTATACATTTCTTAGAAACCAAGCAACAGAGAGGTCAGCATACTGAGGAGGCAGAGCTTCAAGATGATGATCACTCCGTCTTCAGGCATAACCAAATCATGGGATCAGTGAGATAAGCTTCTAGACTCAAGATGCTCTGTGATTAATTGAGTGTGAACTAGCCATCAGTCATCTTTAATTATATAATTGAGTGTTTGCTATGTGCCTGGCATTGTTCTAAGTACCTCACATGTGTTAACTTTATTTATCACAATACTTTGAGGTAGGTTATTATCAGCTCCACTTTACAGATAAGGAAAGTGAAGCACAGGGAGGTTAAGTTACTTGCTCAAAATAATGTACCAGTAAATGGCAGAGGAATCTGAACCCAGGTAATCTGACTCCAGAACACTATGTTACCTTGCCCCTAAGTTTTTCTGCGTGATGCGAAAATATATTGGAGCTTTAGTCTTTATGTTTTTATTTTTGTATTTTATGATTTATGACTCATCCTCTGGTTTGTTGGAGGTAGCTGCTTTTCCTTGAGGAGATTTAGGTTTGTGATGGCAGAAGACAGACTTAATATTCTGTCTATTTGACTTTCAATATAGGCTCTTGAAATTCAAAACAGGAGGAAAGTTGAGGATGAATTTTATACCATCATAATAGATTGGAAGAAGAATACAGGAAAAAACAGATCATGTGGAGGAATTGTGTGGAGGCGGTGGAGTGGGGGGCAGAGCTGAGAAGGTGAGGCTGGAAATGGGGACAGGTCCATGGTGAGATTATTGAGATATTGCTGAGCGCCATCAGTGGCATTACCAGAGAAGCCCCTGGAAGCAGAGCCAATCCTGCGGAAGGTTCCTTGCATGTTAGAGAGCATAACCAATGGCCCGAGTAGAGGAACTGGGAAGAAGTGGGCTTACTCTTCTTGGGACTGTCAGGTGAGGGTCATCTACTGCCAGCTGCCTGCATGTTGCATATGCATCATTCAGTAGAAGGGGGTGTACCTGTGCCCAGAGAATTTGTTGAATTTCACTCGAATGGCCTAAGGGGATGGTGCCCCTGTCCTGAACTCTGAGTGACCTAGAGGCAATGGTGATATAGAAGGGAAAGCATGAGTACTGATATTTGATGAAGTATGGGCAGGTATGTGTGAGTGAGGGCTGGAATGGTGAAAAGTAGTGCATTGCAATTACATAAGCCAGTATCATCTGTGAGAGATGAAGGATCAATTCCCTGTCATGACAGCGCATGGCAGAAAGAAGCAGTTGTAGGTATTTATGTTCTGGGGATATGGAAAACTTAGAGGAAAGGTTGGAATTCCAAGAGCTACTTAATTTCTGCAGTCATGGAAAGTAGATTCTCAATAAGTATAAAAAAAGATCTCGTTTCATTGTTTTGTTTGTTTATTGTGTGTCTTATTCTCACTGGAGAAGCTCCATTGTTAAGCATAGGGCCTAGGATCTAGTAGACATTAAATAATATTTGTTAAATGGTTGAAGGCTGAACTCTATATTAGTGAATGAAAATACTCTAAAATACTTAAAAAAATTTACAGGTTTCTTCACTAGATGTTGCTTTTCTAGGTTGCTTGTTATAAATCTTGTTTCTTTTTGGAGAATTATTCACTGTACAAAAATCAACAGCATTTCTGAATACGAGAAATAGTACTTTTACTTTTCAGTTAGAAAGTGTAATAGTACAGGATACTTCATTTATAAGATCAAGAAATCTACTGAAAATATCTTAGAATAAAATGTTATTCATATGAATAACATTCTTAACACCTTTTGGGAGAATCTTACCACCCAAACCATTGAAGGACATAAATGAGGACTGAATAGGATGAAATACAAACTTAATAAGATCTAGAAGATTGGCAAAAATAAAACTATCTTAACAATACCAAGTATTGATAAAGAGATGGTGAAATAGGAGTTTGCACATATAACTTGTGTGAAAGTAAAGTGGTATAAACACTTTGGAGAGAAACTGGCATTATTGGAATAGTGATAAATTGGAAATAAACTAAATGTCCATATATGAATAGGGAAATGGGTAAATAAACTCTGGCTGTATTTATTTATACAATGGATTAAAACCGCACAACAAATAAACATGAATAAACTAGATCTATATGTATCAAATTGATTTTATCTAAAAATATAATGTTAAATAAAAAAACAAGTTACGTAGAAATACATACAATCCAATGCCATTTATGTGAACCAAAACACACAACATAATGTAACACATTCTTTATGATCAGCTATATACAGTTAAGGTAGTTAAAGTTTGAAAAGGCACACTGCACTCCCTCTAACGTGGGAGTGAAGGAAATGAGACTGGGGAGGGAAACAGAGGGACTTGGCCTATCAGGTGTGTTTCTTGTATATATAGAGAAATGTGAATGTTTAAAAATATTGTGTGATAGACACACTGATATTTGGTATATTATTCTTTCTATTAAATAACTTTACATAACTTTTTCAAATGAAAACACACACATACACAGATACCAAACCCATTGTAATTCTTTCTAACTTAAAATTGGACTTGTTTAGTTTTCTCTTTATGTAGACACACGTGGTGGATTAAGGTCCTTTGGCAAGGTCTCCTCCAAATGAAATAAAAATTTACATAAATATATAAAATAGTATGATTGATTAGCAAGGTTAAAATAAAAAATATATACCTAGGGAAGGTAATAGAAAATAAGAAGAGATAGTCTTTAAATATTTTGTTAGTCCCAAAAGATATTCACAGAAAATTTTGCTTTGTAATCGACAGAGAAATATCCCCTGTATGATCTCAAAGGACAAAAACTGAGGTCAGTGTGAGAAGATGATAAGAAGAGAGATTCTGCATCAACATAAAAAAAAAACTTCCTAATAGCTGGTGGTTTAACAGCATACCAGAATGCATCTCTTATTTATTTATTTTTTAACGTCTTTATTAGAGTATAATTGCTTTACAATGGTGTGTTAGTTTCTGCTTTATAACAAAGTGAATCAACTATACATATATATATATATGTCCCCATAACTCCTCCCTCTTGCATTTCCCTCCCACCACCCCTTTAGGTGGTCACAAAGCACCGAGCTGATCTCCCTGTGCTATGTATCTATTATTTACATCACAGTCCAGTGTAGGTTGAGTAACTGTCCTGAGCAGCACTCCCGAGTGGTTATTCAGGTGTCTGGTCTTCTTTCCTCTTGTGCTGCTACCTTACCAACATGTCATGACCGTGGATGTCAGCAAAGGGGAAGAGAAAGCAGGAGGGTCATGCAGAGAGTTTTGGGTCCAGGCCAGAAAATGGTGGTCATCATTCCTTCCATCAGTAGATTGGCCCAACCCAATCCCATGACTTCAATTTAACTGCAAAGGAGCTGGGAAAGGCAGTCTTCCAGTATGGCAAGAAGAGGAAAAGGAAATGGGATATGAATACCTGGTATTGTCTCTTTCAGAGTTGCTAAAGCAGAAGAGAGAGTAAAATGGTAGAACTTCTTATTTTATTTTTTGCAATGTCCTCTTCATTCCCCTCGTCCAGGGGGAAAGATAACAACAGCTATAAATTGCTGCCTGGAATAAGTCCCAGTTGTAATAGGAGGATAGAAGGCCAAAGAGACAACATAGAAAACTTAGAAAAACCTAATACGTTCAAGTCAGCAGGACCTGATGGCTTGCCCTGTAGGATACTGAATGTATTTTCAACTTTCATCTTAGGACTATTAGCCAGTGTTTCCCCCAAATCACAGAGGATTGGAAAAGCCCGTAAGGATAGCAAAAGGGTAAATGAGGTGCCCATCTCCAAGAGAAAGACAGGAGGACCCTGGAAATTTCAGACATGTGAGCTTAACATCAATACCTGGGAAGATCTTGGAATAAATCGTCAAATAACCAATTGGGTAGCACCTGAAAGAATATAAAATACTAAGTAGCAATCAGTACATATTTGTAAAGAGCAAACAATGCCAGGCCAATTTAATTTCCTCCCATGATTATGAGAGGCTACATACACCTGTGGAATCGATAGATGGGATCTATCTCAAGTTTAGTAAAGATTTTGATTTTTTTGAACCAGACATTGTCTTTGACATGTTAGAAGAGTATGTTCCCATTTACACTTCTGCTAGAGCCTGGACGGCTTCATCCCAAGGGGGGTTATCAATGGCCTGGTATCAATCTAAGGGGACATATTGAGTGCTGTCCCAGAGGTATTGGGGCCAGGATCTATCCTACTCAATAACTATATTGATGGCTTGGATGAAGGAATTAAGACTATGCGCATTAAATTTGCAGCTGGCACTAAATTAGGTGGGGTTGTTATCGCTCTGCAGGACAGAAATAAAATTGAAAATGGCCTTGACTCATTGAGAAAATGGCTCTACAAAAGTGGGATAGATTTCATCAGGGACAAGTGTAAAGTGACACAGGTGCCCCCACAGCCCTAGAACAGTGCCTTGGGTATACTTGGCGCTCAGCAAATATCTTCATTCCCTTCCTTGTGCGGTTGTTGTGAGGATCAGAGTGGTAATGATGCGGAAGTGCTCTGTAAACCACAAAGTGCCTTATACATGAGAAAGGTCTGCACCAGTGTGAGGAAAGTTATTATTAAAGGCAAGGAAATATGTCCTGTGAGGCATTGTGAAGGGAACTGAAGCTGTTTAAGCAAGAGAAGAGAAGAATCAGGGATGATTTCATGAGTGTCACCATTTTATGAAGGTATTGACAAGAGAGATGGTTTTCCCTTTTCTATTTGTGTCAAGGAAAAGGGGGCTCAAATGATACCAGATGTAAGGAAGAACTTTTTTACCTAGGTTGGGTCCACCTATGGGAGGTGCCCACCCTTCTCTTGCCTCACAGATGTTACATTTGTCCAATGTTGACCTTTCTAGTTCATTGTAACTAAGAGTAGGGTCTCTGCAGGTCCACAATGTAACCCTGGTGTCTATGATAGGACTTGACATATAAAAGATGCACAGATAAATATTTGTTGAATGAGTGAATGTCAGGGGCATAAAATACTGGCTCAGATGTTGGGGAGTCTTCATTCACAGAGAACTTAAAAAATGGGAGTGATTAATAAATCAAAGAGACAAAATGATCTTTCCAACATTGATTTCATGATTGTACATATGTGAAAAAGAAGTGAAAATATTTATGATATATTCTCACCCCAGTCTTAGCTTTGGTTCTGTAACTGCCGATGAATGGGATTATTGGCAAGAGGGGAAGGAGGCAAAATCGTGTGGATCTCAGTCCTGTCCTCACCTCTTCCCTGTGAAGAACCTTTATGAACAGAACCCTCGTGAAGAAAAGAGGAAGAGGAGAGGAGGTGCTTTTAAGTGTCGTACTGAAATTGGATCCGTTTTCTGTGTCTCAGCTGTTCATTGGCATACTTGTGTTTCTAGAACCTCTGATCCAGGCCACAAAAGCCATAATCAGTGGCTTGATACTGCAACATTCCCACCCCAACTCTGCCCTAAGGCTTGGAGGGTGCAGGATGGGCTAGGAAGGTCCCTCTCCACATTGCTGGGGTATTTATTCCTGACAGTCCCAGTTGGGATTCTAGACTCATTTTTTTCCCACTGAAGCCTATTTTTAATGGATTATTGAAGAATTAACATATATCTTTTTGATTTATTTATTTTTTTTTTGTGGTATGCGGGCCTCTCACTGTTGTGGCCTCTCCCGTTGCGGAGCACAGGCTCCGGACGCGCAGGCTCAGCGGCCATGGCTCATGGGCCCAGCCGCTCCGCGGCATGTGGGATCTTCCCGGACCGGGGCACAAACCCGTGTCCCCTGCATCGGCAGGCGGATGCTCAACCACTGCACCACCAGGGAAGCCCAACATAATATCTTTTCTTTTTTTTTTTACATCTTTTTGGAGTATAATTGCTTTGCAATGATGTGTTAGTTCCTGCTTTACAACAAAATGAATCAGTTATACATATACATATGTTCCCATATCTCCTCCCTCTTGCATCTCCCTCCCTCCCACCCTCCCTATCCCATCCCTCCAGGTGGTCACAAAGCACCGAGCTGATCTCCCTGTGCTATGCGGCTGCTTCCCACTAGCTATCTACCTTATGTTTGGTAGTGTTTATATGTCCATGCCTCTCTCTTGCTTTGTCACAGCTTACCCTTCCCCCTCCGCATATCCTCAAGTCCCATATATCTTTTTTAAATGCCATACATTATTTACTTTTAAAGGTAAGCCATAAATTTTACACATGAGTATTCTAGAAGTATGCCCAGAAGAGGTCATTTTTTGGAGTAGTCAACCCAGATGGCTTCTTCACAGCATCTAACATTACCATCAGTGGGTGGGAGCTGGGAGTGTCTACTCCCCATCTCAGCTGCTGAGTGAGATGAACTGAGCATGTATTGAGCCATGTTATTGAAGACAGTGGTTCTTAATTTGGGGCTCAGGCATTGGCCCTGATGGGTCAGTGAACCTCTGTGGCCAAAATACATTTCCCTGTGTATATGAATATGTGCTTTTTCCTGGGGAGAGGGCCCCTTAGTTAGGAAAGACTATCCTGGGGTTTTAGAAGAAAGTCTAGTGGCGAGAAGGTTGGATCATTCCTACCAAGATGGAAGGGATGGCAGAGAAAGAGCTTTGGTACAATTTGTGATATAGGGAGCAGCTACTGCAGGTACTGTTCAAATATGGGAGTCAGATGGTAGTCACTGTCGTCTGAGAGGTCTGAGTATTGGCAGGAGGATGCACACCAGAAGGTAGAAGTGTTGGCTAGTCCCAGGAGGGTGGAGGCTGGCAAAAGGGTGGGGGGAATGAGCCTCAGTCCCAAACTCAGAGGGGTCTGTAAAATTATTTTATTTTCTAAAATGGCATAATTCTATTAGAACCCCTATCTCACTGGGCTAGTAGGAAAGTTATTCTCAATTATTTTAGGGTTCTTTCTACTCTACATGACAAGGTTCTAGAGGGCTGACACAATTTCAAGGCATAGATAGAGAGACCCTGTGGAGGTTGGTCATATGTCTTGGTAGGTCACTGATGAGATGTCCATTGTCCAGTCTATGTCTGGACAAGTAGTCAAGGTAACTGGTTAGAATTATGGAGCTTATGGGTTATACCCATGTGAGGTGAGTATGGGGGCTTGATGAGAGAGCTGTAACTCAGACAAAGCTGACACCAAGGAGTTTTGGGGAATTAAGGGACTGGGTCTGATTAACGAACAGGAAAAAGATTTAGGGAAAATATGTAAACGCAGCAGTCATGACTGGGCCTGTGGCTAGTCCAAAGTGACGCTGGAGCAGCAGGATGTGCTGAGACAGTTGATATGCTTTTGGCCTTAGACAGAACTGGCTCAAGAATTGGGGTGGAACTGAGTCTGGAAATGAGGGACACTATAAACCTCCCTAGGAATGTCTGTGGGAGGCCAAGGCCAGAGGCATGATCGCACACACTAGGAAGAGCCTGTGCAGGCCTGACAAGTTTGGTCATCCATCAAATAATAATGAATCTGCATTTACCTTGAGCTGTGATGCCTCCTTTTAAGAAAAAAGTCAAGCTGCCTCAAACTTCAGTTCTCTCTTTCCTCCAGCTACTGGATAGAAATATTTCACTCTGCAGCATTTAAAAATAGCAACTGCAAGGTTTCTGTCTAAAGTAGGGAGGCTATTTGATGGTTAATATATTGGGGACAATTGGTGCTACCAATGGTGGCAAAAATAGCAAAAACATTGAGAGTAATAATGGTGTCTGTCCTGTACCTTGAGCTCCTTGGATGTTACGTTAATACTGACTACTGCTACTTTCATCATTATTATATTAAGAAAATGAAAACCAGATGAATGAAAATGATGCTTTTACTTAAGTTGCCTTTCACTTTAAGGAACCCAAAGGATTAGGCATTAGGGAAGTCTCACAACTTCCTAATTGTTGGGAGGTCTTCCCAACAATCCAGGGTAAACTAAGGTAGGTAAAGATTGAGAAATTTGTTCCAAGTCCAGTCGTGGCTCAGTTGCAGAGAAGAGACCAAGGCCAGTGCTCCTAATTCCCAACTTCTTCCTTTTAATAAGTATTTAGGTGCAACAGTTCACCCTCCCAACCTAATAATGTGTAATAATTTCCAAATATATGTTCTCTTTTTCCTTTATTTACTCCTTTTTCCTTTCCTTTCAAACAAGTACAATTCCTATTAGAGTAATATTTATATTTTTAGCCTTGCTTCGCAGTTGGGAAAATGGTGACAGAGCTTTGGCAATGCCCTTGTCTGAGGCAGGATGAGGGGCACATGTTCCTGGGATTGATTTTCATCCTTAGATGCCCTGGTTATATAAATTCAGAGCAATGTCCTCTGGAAGGTGTCTCTTTTGGAGGCTTCTGCATTTAGAGCCATGCTTCTCTACTTAAAAATGATTTTAAAATCCCCTTTCAACCAGTAAGTATCCCCAGTGAAATTTCATTTCCATTTAAATAAACTAGGGTTGAAAACTTTAGGGTGGATCTTTTAGGAGGCCTGGACACATGAGGGTAGCTGGGGAACTATATATTTGAGGGCAGGGGAGATGAAAGGGGGACTTCATACCCTAATGGCAAATGTGACTCACCATTAAATGGTAAAAATGACTTACTGTAATATATTCCAGTTCCAAGTTTACCTCTCCATTCTCCCGAGAGCAATTTCTGAAGGGATTTAGTTTTTATCCCTATTGCTAACAGTCTTCGTATTTCTGTAAAAACCACAATACCAACAACAGCATCTAAATGTACTACTGATTTCTGGGTGCCAGGCACTATTCTATATGTCTTACATATTTCAACTCATTTAATATCAGCCTCAACAGCCTTAGGAGGTAGATGTTATTATCATCATCATGTTACAGATGATGAAACTGAGGCACAGGAAGGCTAAGTAATTTTCCTAAAGTCATACAACTAGTAAGTGTGAGAGACAGAATTCAAACCCAGGCAGTTGGCTTCAGAGTCTTGAATCTTCTCTTTTGATTGTGTGGCTATTCTGTTGGTTACTTTGAGAGTCATCTTGTCTTTTTTCCTCTCCACACCCAGTCTTTGCTTAAGTCCTGTTGATTTTTTCATTCACGGCATTTTCTCACATACTGCTTCCTTTCTATTCCAACTACTATTAAGTTAAGGTCTCTACTACTTTCCTCTGGCCTCTAGGGTCTTCTCTAATCAGCCAACATATTTCTATCCTCTAAGATATTGCTCCCAACATGCATCATATCCTCTGAACACAGATCATAAATGGTTCCCACCCCCACAGTTACAGAGGAAAATCCTTCTCCTGGCACTGCAGACCTTTCCCATTTGACATCAACCTGACATTCTAACCACATCTCCCATTGCCCCTACATGCAGCCCCTGCTTCAGTGAGTCTGGGAGTAAACTGAACTCACCATAAACATTCCTGCCTCTGCCTTTGCTCTGCCTGCTGGTTTGCCTCAGCACCATTTTAAGTCTATTAGTTCTTCAAAGCTAAGCTGAAGTCTCAGCTTCTCTTTAAACTCCCCTTCTCTCAATTTCTATAGTATTTATTTATCAAAGTTGTATGTTTTTTAAAATTCTCCTTGCAATTATTCAAACTTGGAGACAGAGATGAAAAGGAATGCTTGCATGGGAAAAAAACTCCTTTTGCACGTGTGTTTTTTCCCTCTGTTTGGAAAAGACAGACATCAGAATCATAATAATATTGAAGATTCAGACAGTGATCTTGTATTCGTTCAAAAGACTTCATGAGTCAAAAGATAACTTTGTAATGGTGATTACAGGAACAGGATTGACTCAACTGGATGGATTGAACTGGAAGATTGTTTTGATTTATTAAACTTTTTCCTCCTAAGTTAGATAAGGTAGTTGAGCATATAGTAACCAGTCACCCTCTCCTCTGCCTACATTCTAGAAAAAAATTAGCCAGTGCCAGTCTGGGGGACACATTTTAAGCTTTGAGTCCTGGTCATAGGCAAGGACTGTTGTAGTCGATGTTTCCTCCAGTCTATCAAGATACTGCCCTGGGATCTAGCTTTATTGTTTAGTATCCTTTGGAAAGGGAGAGATGGAGATCTTTGAAGCTGAGGTTAATCCATATTTTTTGTAGTGCTAGTCATTTTTTAAAGGGATATGGATGGTTTCCTCTAGACCTCTGTTCCTCTCATGGTAGAAACAATATGTTAAACCTTTGTATGTCTACTGTAGTTTTAGCACAATGCTTTGTATGTGTGCATGCAGTAAATACTTAATAGATAAATCTGTTGATTATGATCATATCAGAGAATCTTATCTTCTGTACCATCCAACCCATACTTAATGATCTTCATGCTTAGAGAACCCTTGCCTGACTTCAGACACTATTCCTGGGAGAAAGAATACAAAATTTGTAAAAATGCCCAGGTAAATGGCATTGAACTAAAAATTTATATGAGAAGTTTGGTGAAGGATGCCACAGAAAAGGAGTTTTCACTCTACAAGTGTGATAGGAAGCAACTCGGTTGACTTGAGAGAGTTTTGAAAGGTATATAACTTCAAGGTACAGATTTGACTGAAATAAAGGCCATGCATTTAAATGAGGACCCGTGTGGCTCTGTGTGGAGCTATTTTAATTGAGCTGACTGAGTCACTGGGAATAAGAGTGTCCAGAGGGGAGGTCCAGAGCCTGGGCTCTCCATGAAGTGGGCTCATTTGTGGAAGCCTTTGGCTCTCCACCAACCAGGATGTGTGCTGACCTCAAGATGTGTTTTAAGAGTTGCTTTATGAATTCCTACAAAGCATTTTGCAGTTTTGAGTGAAAATTGTCTTCAAACATGTCTGCATAGCTGAGATGAATTTACACATTTATCACTTCTAGCCAGTAGATTTCTAGTGTGGGTTTATTCATTAATTTATTCATTCATTCAATATGTATAAAAAAAGCATGTGTTAAACTCCGAGGCTATAAAAGATGAATAAGATCAGGTTTCCCTCAAGAATTTTACTACCTAGCGGAGGAAGATACAGTCATTTAAAGAAATGCACTAAATGTTGTAGATGCTGATAAAATAGCTATGGGATTCCTGGTGTCACTGAAAGAGAAGGAGGGCCATGGGGAAATACTGACCACTGGGATGCAGGGGTAGTCAGCAAAAAAAAATTCCCCGAGGAAGAAATTCTTGGACTAAACTTTAAAAAGATAATTATCAGATAAACGGATGAGTAGGCACATGGAACAGAGGGGAGAAGGCATTCCAGGCAGAGGTTGAAATAAGAGAAGAGACAAGAAGGTGCAACTGGCTGAGCTCCCTCAGGGCCCTCACTCTGGCTTGGTTGAAGAGTAGAGAGCAAAGTGGGAGGTGGCAAGAGAGGCAGAAGAGTCATCTGGGTTACATTCAGAGGGTCTTGTGTGCCCAGCTGAGGAGTTTGTACTTTGCTATTTAGGCACCAGAAGGCTTTTTGTTTGTTTTTTTAAAAACAAAACCATAGATTTTATTTACATTTCACCAGTTTCTTCACTTACGTCTTTTTCTGTTCTAGGATTGAATTCAGGATCCCACACTGCATTTAGTTATCACATATTCTCCTCTTCCAGTTTGTGACAGTCTTTCCTTGTTCCTTATGCCCTTGACACTCTAGGAGAGTGTGAGTCAGGTATTTGCAGAATGTCCTTCTATTTGGGTTCATCTGATATTTTCTCATTATTAGACTGGGATTATGGATTTGGGGGAAGAATACCACAGAGGTGAAGTGCCTTCTCAGAGCATCATATAGAGGGATACATGAGACCAACGTGATTTATTACTGGTGATCTTAACCTTGACCACTTAATTAAGGTGATGTCTGCTAGATTACTGTAATATTACTATTTTTCTCTTTTCATACTCCATTTGTTATGGACTGAATGTTTGTGTCTCTCCACCCCCCAACACCCCCCAATTCATGTGTTGAACTCCTAACCTCCAAGGTGATGGCATTAGGATGTGGGACCTTTGGGAAGTGATTAGGTCATGAGGGTGGAGCCCTCAGGAGTGAGATTAGTGCCCTTATAAAAAGAGACTCCAAAAAGCTCTCTTGCCCATTCTGCTGTGTGAGGACATAGCAAGTACACAGCCATTTATGAACCAGGAAGCAGGCTCTCACCAGACACCAAATCTCCCAGAACCTTGATCTTGGACTTCCCAGCCTCTAGAACTGTGAGAAATAAACTTTTGTTTATAGGCCACCCGGTCTATGATATTCTGTTCTAGCAGCCCGAACTGACTAAGACACTATTCTTTAGAAGTAAGTCACTAAGTCCAGTCCACACTCAAAGGGAGGGGACTTAGCTTCACTTCCTGGAGAGAGGAGTATCAAATAATTTGTGGGCATATGTTAAAAGCACCACAGTAAGTAAAACAATTAATATAAAAAGATATTTGAGGCTATACAAATATCGTGTTTCTCCTTAATATTTCACTTTCTAATTTTAGTATTCATTAGTGGATCTTGCCTACCGCAGTGATTACTGTGGTGGTCTAATGGTGATTTTCTCTTTCTCTGATTACTTTTACATTTATTATTTGGAATTCTTCTGTAAGGAAGATTGGTCCCTTCTCCCCCATTTATTTATTTATATCACTATGGACTCATGGATATTTATTAATTCTTGAGTAGTTTTGAGGTTATAACCAATACTATTGTTATTTATTTTGTTTCTTCAGTTATTCTAGCTTTGGCCATTGGGAATTCTTTCAGGTTGTCACCTGTGTTGTTCTGACATGCCCCCATCATTGTGAGTGTGTGTCTCCATGTGTGTGTTTTGAGTACTTCCTTGCTTTTGGCATTACAAGATCCTCCAGGCTCATATTTTATCTTCCCTATCTCAGCCCTAGAACCAGCCATTTCTCCAAAGGACCTTGGCTCCTTTTATTGGAGAATGGTTTTTAGAAACCAGTGTCTGGGCACCAGATGTGCTTGCTGCTGCAGTGTGACTGCTTCTAAGCTTTTAAGTGGAGAAGTACCACAACTATAATTAGAATATGCCCTGGCAGGCAGTCGTCAGGGAGTAGCACAGGAGCCAGGAAGATGAATGAGGACTCCATGCCAGTCGTCCTGGCAAGAAGTGAGGAGGCATTGAGCCTCGGCAGTGAAGGCTTTGATGGAAAGGATGGTGGGGAGTTTTGTGGATTCTCTAGACATTGGACTCCAGCAGCTGTAATCTGAGTTCTACTCTGCTACTTGCTGGCTGTATAACTTTGGGCAAGACATTCAACCTCTCTTGGTCTTAGTTTTCTTCATCTAGAAAAAGAAGCTACCAACACCTGTTGAGGGAGTCACCTGAAACAAAATGTGGAAGTCCTTGGTGATGTCAAACCATTGTCCCAGTGTGAGGAATTTAAGTTTATTGATAAACAGTCTTCAACTTTTCCCTTTGCTTTTTCGGTGCTGGAGGACCCAGCACCTTAGAGAGGCAAGGAAGCATGGATATTTCATGGGAAGGGCAGGAGAAAGAGGCGCAGAGAAAGGCTGACAAACATCCAGCCAATCTGAGTGCTATGGAATGGATGTTTGTGTCCTCTCAAATCCATGTTGCATTACCCAATGTCATTGTATCTAGAGATAGGGTCTTTAGGAGGTAATTAAGGTTAAATTAGGTCATGATAGTAGGACCCTAATCTCATAGGATTGTGATTTTATAGGAAGAGGAAGAGAGAGAGAGAGATTTCTCTCTGACATGTGAGGACATAGTAAGAAGGTACCGACTACAAGCCAGAAAGAGAGTTCTCACTAGGAATTGAAGTGGCTGGTACCTTGAATTGGGACTTCCAGCCTCTGCAACTGTGAGAAAATGAATTTCTGTTGTTAAGCTGCCCCAGTCTATGGTATTTTGTTATGGCAGCTTGCACTGCCTAATCCACTGACTATAAACCAGAAATTGGTAGGCCCCAAGGGAGTAGAGCAAACACGGAGCATATTCAAGACAGTTGTGACCAGCAAAGGCTGACAGCTGAGGAGGAGCCTGTGCCCACAACTTCTACACAGTTCTTCTCGGGGCAGGGTTTCCCCCGGTGTGGGTGGCCTGAGGCTGGGAGGTGGGAGTGACTGAGAGCCCTGGGCTGGAGTGGGTGAGAGAAGGTGGCTCCTGACAGTGCTGCTGGCTTTAACCAGGCATCGGGAGGTTACAGAAGAGTGTGCATCAGGAATGTCTGTCTTTGCTGGGGCAGATGAGGTCAGTGAGTACATTACCCTTCCCTCCTCCAAATCAGGATTTGTGGTCTGGAAATGACTTTTTCTGTTTTGTGCTTTACACTCTGTAGAAAACAGCAATGTACTGTCTCCATGTGCAAGGTATGGACAGTATGCCCTTGGTTTGCCTCACTGGAATGGTCCCCGTTCTAGCTCTCTAATCATGGGGCAGAGGACCTTCTTTCTTATTTGACCCTCTCTCACTTCTTCCCCAGCCCTCCTGGGACCCTCTACTGTGCCCCTCACCTCCTCCTTGTTTCTCCACCCCCAGGATCTCTCTTGTGCTGGTCAGTTCTCCCACTTTCTCTGCCTCCTTGTGACCTCTCAGGAGGCTGAGGGTGGAGTGGGAGGAGGGAGGAATGGAAAGGTGCCTTCACAGATTGTGATGAAGTATCTGTAAAATAATGAAATCTCTTCCAGACCTCAGCTGACAATCCTGTGAGGAATTTAAGCTGAAGAGGATCTCTGTCTCCTTCAGTCATTTTAGTTCTGTATGTACAAATCCTAGGAGGAGGGAGGAGAAGGGAAAAAATACATCATTTCTTGAGAATAATATAATCCCTCATATTTGAGTATGTTCCATGTTCTAAGCACTCTTCATGCATTAAATAGTCTCAGTCATCCCATTATGTAGGCACAATTGTTATACCCATTCTACCAATGGGGAAACTGAGGCTCATGGAAGTGAAATAACTTATCCACATTCTCATAGTTAGTAAGTGGCAGAGCAGGGATTCAAATTCAGGTCAGTGTGACTCCAGAGCCCACCTTTTAGCTATTACATATGCAGAGTTACAGAACTGAATCATGTATGGTAATACATTTATTTAGTAAAGTACTTTTACTGGGTTGGATATGTGCTCCTGATATCAGAAATGTCTGAGAAAATAGACAATGAGTGGGTATCCGTGAGAGAGACCCATGCACATGAGACCTGAGTGAGAAATGATGTGTAACAATAAATGACAATGTGTGACAGAACCAAGGCTTGGCTGGAGAGGAAACTCTGCCGGGGTGAAGAGCTCCGTGGAGGCTCATGACCCCATTTCCTGTACTGCTGGCCATGGCTCTTAAGCGTACTTCCTTTCCTTATACCACCTAGCAACTATTTTTCCACAGCTGCTCCTTTAGTTCAACCTTCCAATGTAATCTACTCTTCTACATAATTTAGGAACTTCTTTGATGTTGCGCGATTTGCTGGGTCGGTAATCTGAAAGGCATCTGGGGGAAATTTCTTCTAAGTGGGCCGTTGTAAGCACTTGGAATCTAAGGCATAATCATTTCATCTTCACCTAGTGCCGGCTCCCCCATGTCCACGCAGCTCCAAGTCCTTTTGGACCACTTGGTTCTTTAACCGAAGTATTTAGTTGCCCCATTTTCATTGCTAGACTAGAAATAGCTCACGGATGTCATAAATTCTTTTGATATATGGTAGAATGTCATTCTCTCCACTTTTTTTTTTCCTTTCCTTGACCCTGTATAGGAATGATCCATTTTGACATTTTGGTCATAGGCAGGACATGTCAGATTTTTCATTTGTCACCAGCAGAAAAAGTTGTTTGTGCACAAAAGAACCAGAAGTTTTGAGATGTTTACACTGTACGAACCTAAGTTTTCAGTTACCTATTGCTTGTAAAGAAACCAACCCAGACTTACTGGCTTGAGAACAATTTCATGTCATCTCTTCAAGTTCTGTGGGTTGGCTAGGCTCAGCTGAAGGGTCCTCGCTTGGGGTGTCTCATGTGATGGAAGTCAGACACAATTAAAGCTGAAGTCATTTGAAGGCTCAACAGGGCCAGAGAACCCCAAAGACTTCTTCACTGCCATGTTGGCCGCCTCTACTGGGAGGCCTAGCAGAGCTGAGGGCCGGCCAGGTGTCTTTCTCTCTTTTTCCATGGGACCTCTCCTTGGCACGACACCCTTAGGGTAGTAGGACTTATTCCTACTACAGTGGGTGGCTCCTCCCAGAGCAAAAGCTGCAAAGTTTCTTATGACGTAATAACTTGGGAAGTCACCCTGAAAGATTTTACCACATTCCGTATTTGTCACACATTCACTGTGGAAGGTACTATATAATATGTAAGGTCATGAATACCGAATTCACTGCGGGACCATCTTTGAAGTGTAGTTACCTTAGTCTACATTTTACCTCTAATAATTCAAATAATTCCACATGCAAAATATACTCATCCTTCCCCACAAGATACTGCACCCCTTTCTTTGCAAAATGTTGTCTCATTTTGGCATCAGGCTTAGTGTTCTGTTTATCTATTGCTATGTAACAAAGCACTCCAAAACTGTGGCTTGAACTTCCATCTTATTATTATGATTCTGTGGAATGTTTGGGCTCCCCTGGGATATTCTTCTGCTCCGGGTGATGCTGGATCAAGCTGTCGTATCTTCAGCTTGACTGGGCTGAAAAGCTAACTATACGAGATGGCCGAGATGGCTCACTCTACGGCTGCCAGCTGACACCTGCAGTCCTGGTCTTGAGCATGGACTGATAAGCACCTGTAGCCTTAGACTACTTTTGGGGTAGTTCAAGACTGGTTCAGCTCTCCACATGGACCAGGGTCTGGCTGCTTTCAGCAGTGGATGTGTGACTCCCATGAGGTTTCCTTGGGACTGACATCATTTTTGTAATGAGTGTTTAGGGCTACAGGGCACCCAGGAACCAAAAGTGTGAGTACTGTCAGGAGCCACCTGACACCTCACATGTGGCAGGTAGAGAGAGACCAGTGCTTCGCATCTCAGGCTCCTCATCTTCAGCTCTCATTACTCCTTTGTAACCAACACTGAGTGTATTTCCTCTTTCAAGCACGTGATCTCTGGCCTCTGTTCACAATGACTAACAACAACAGATCTGGTGGAAGATATGTGTACCATAAAGAAGAGCCATTAATGCCCAGCCATTACCCCAGCCAACAGCCACTGTTGCCAGAGCTGCCCACGTCCATTCAATTTCTCTATTTGTATCCTGTTTCCTCTCTTATTCCAATCCATACGCACAGATGGAGTTCCCACAGTTTCCCTGGAGAGTGCTACGTTGTGGTGAGAACACAAAAACAAACCAGAAATCATCCCTCGCCCTGAGGAGCTAATTCTTACCTATGGGAGCAAAGACGAATTTACAAATAACCAGACCATATTGTAAAAACGAATGCAGGCTGTAAGAAAGGTGCAAACTGCATGTTACGGGAGGTCAGAGGACAGAAAAATTCCACTTCTGTTTTCTCTCTTTGATTCTCCTCCCAGCTCTGGACAAATTATTAAATTTCATACTTCAATTTCCCCATATGTCTAATGAGGAAAACATACCTTTTACACGTCTTACTGGGGAACAATGAGTTAGTGACAAGGTATCTGTAAAAGCTTTGAGATTTTATTTTCGTAGCGTCCAAACACATCTTTAACCTTACAGCACGTGGAATGAAGAGGGCAGATGAAGTGGTTTAGATCTGTGTGTGTGAGCGTGTGGATGTGTGTGTGTGCACGTGTGTCATATGCATGTATGTGACTGCCATGCTCCAAAAGAGGCCGCAGGGGGTAATAAACAGGAGGCCTGCTGGGACCACCGATTTCTTTTTCCCATCTGTGATGGCTGGGGCCCCGTGCTTCACACTGGGAAGGGTATCAGCAAACTCTCCTCTGTCTTGTGGTGCGGCCGCCTTTAATTCATATTTGCATGTGTTGTGAGACTAGCCAGGCAGCTGAATGACTGCCCAGGAGTGGAGCTAGTGATGATGTAGAGAAATGAAATCACTGTTTAATGAGCATCGGTGAGATAAGGTCCACAGACGGACCATTCAGAGGGCTGTGTTTGAACCACCGTATTCCATTCATTTTATAATACACCTTACTGTGGGACTAAATTGCATTCTTAGAAAATTTAGTCCAGCATGACTAGTTCTCCTTAGAATAACATCACTAACGTAGTGTTGTATTCAATAAGCCTGTTGCATAAAAGGTTATCTTGTAATGTTTATCATTATAAGTCTTTAGTGCTTCTAGAATTTACCTTCAAAAATACTGCAAAATGATGTTTTTGATGCAGTTGTGTTTTGAAGTAAGTTCTAAAAAGCTGTGGCTACAAATTCCATGCCTCAGTTTACCCTTTGGAACATTGTTTCTAGATTTTTACAGAAGTTCTTTTTACACATCAACTCTCTAAAAGAATATACTAGTGATATTTTTCCTATAGCATGTAATCTTTGACTAATGTTTTAATTGTGTATTTTTTCTCTATTTTTATCTATGTAGTATTTTCTACTAAGCATAGGGTTTGGAGTTAGACAAACTAGAGTCTGAATCCCAACTCTCAAACAGTTGTGATCATGGGCAAGTCACATAATGTTACGAAGCAATATTTTTTTTGTGGAGTTGAAATGATTTGAGATAAGATAGGTACAAGATACTTAACATAGCCTATCACATAGTAGAAACTCCATAATCAATTCTGGCTACTATTGTTATTGTAAGAATGATAAATTTTCTGGTTTAGACTCTCTAACCTAACTATAACTAGATTATTCTTTGAAAATTTCACCTGACCTTGTTTTGTCTGTATCTGTAGAGTTACTATTCTTATTGGAAGACTCATTATTCACAGCTGATTTCAGGCTTATGCTTTCTTCTTGCACAGTGGGAAACTAATAAGTGAATTAAGCACATATTTCATAAGAGATTGCTATATTTATATGTGTATACATAAATATAATTTTCAACAATGAAAAGTAGCTTGTCATGAATAGTTCATTTCATGAGATAAAAAGATAGGAAAACAATAAACGACACTTAAAAATGCAATTCTGTGTAACACAAATCCTCATGAATTTACACACACGATCTTTTGATCGTCTGTGTTACACTGAAAAAAAGATTGGATAGCAAAATAGCCAGCCACAATATGGATTATACTATTGGAGCAAATTGTTGGAAAAGGAAGGAAAAAACTTTCTAGGAATTCCTAATCACAAAGAATTTAGATTGAAGGAATTTGCATTGAATTTGGATTAAAGAATTGGTTTAAGGAGGGAGTGGTTCCTCAGAATGAAGCTCTTCCAGGCTCCCTCTTGCTTTGTTTTTGCCTAGGGCATTGTTTTTTTTTTTTTTTTGCCAAGGCCGGCTGCTTCCTTGCTGGCCAGGTTTCCATTTAGCGTTTAGTGGCCCAGGGCTGCTCCTCTGATGTGGGGGAATTTGCCCCTCTGAGGTTGGACGGGGCAGCTGTGTGTCCCCAGGCTGGGTGAGGAGGATGAACTGCCTTGAGGCCTGGATGGATGCATTCTTGCTACTGTACTTTCACCATGCTCTCTTCTCAGATCTCCAGCAAACGTGACCTCTGCCAGCTGCATATGAACTCCTCGGCTCTGCTGCCTCTGGGATGCAGGCCGGCAGACAAATGGGGCTGGCTCCTCGTTAGATGCCAACTATTTTTTTCCACATGCTCTCCGGGAACAGTTACTAATCATATCAGACCCTGAAACGATTTAAGACATTCCTATCTGCTAAGCATGAGATCTGTTGCTGGCACATAAACAGATCCCAAACTACCTCAACACAGTAACACGCACATTTTAAAATTTTAGTGTAAAATGTACTGTTAATCAACCATCAACAAGTATTCATTCATTTATTACGTGATGTGGAAAACTCAGCCCTGCTCTATAAGAGTTGTTCAGATCTTTATGGGTAAATCTTGTCCCCCACCCCACCTGATTGGACCTCCTTTCAGAAACATTGCTTTAGGTTGCATTGTGCCACCCCAAATTTGTAAAAGTCCTACCCCCAGCATCTTAGAATGTGATGTACTGGTGGAAATAGAGTCATTGCAGATGCAATTAGTTAAGATGAAGTTGTACTCAGGGGGCCTAATCCAATATGACTTGTGTCCTTATAAAAAGAGGAAACTTAGACACGCATACACACACACACACACACACACACACACACACACACCATTTCATTTCTTCGTAGACTTAGCACTACCTGACATGACTTTGCTTATTTTTGTTGATTTTTTTTCAATTATTTTTTCATTGAAGTATAGCTGATTTACAGTGTTGTGGCAGTCTCTGCTGTACAGCAAAGTGACTCAGTTATACACATGTAGACGTTCATTTGTTATATTCTTTTCCATTATGGTTTATCACAGGATATTGAATATAGTTCCCTGTGCTATATATTAAGATCTTGTTGTTTATCCATTCTTAATGTAAGTTTGCATCTACCAACCTCAAACTCCCAGTCCATCCCTCTCCCTCCCCCACGCCCCACCTTGGCAACCACAAGTCTGTTCTGTATGTCTATGAATCTGTTTCTGCTTTGCAGATAGGTTCATTTGTGCCGTATTTTAGATTCCACATATAATTGATATTATATGGTATTTGTCTTTCTCTTTCTGACTTATGTCACTTAGTATGATAACCTCTAGTTGCATCCATGTTGTTGCAAATGGCATTATTTCGTTTCTTTTTATGGCTGACTAATATTCCATTGTATATATGTACCACATCTTCTTTATCCATTCATCTGTCATGGACATTTAGGTTGTTTCCATGTTTTGGCTATTGTGAATAGTGCTGTTATGAACATAGGGGTGCACGTATCTTTTTTTTTTTTTTTGTGGTACGCGGGCCTCTCACTGTTGTGGCCTGTCCTGCTGCGGAGCACAGGCTCCGGACGTGCAGGCTCAGTGGCCATGGCTCACGGGCCCAGCTGCTTTGCAGCATGTGGGATCTTCCCGGACCGGAACATGAACCCGCGTCCTCTGCATCGGCAGGCGGACTCTCAACCACTGCGCCATCAGGGAAGCCCCAACACGTATCTTTTTGAATTACAGTTTTGTTCAGGTATATTCCCAAGAGTGGGATTGCTGGGTCATATGGTAATTCTATTTTTAGTTTTCTGAGGAACCTCCATACTATTTTCCATAGTGGCTGTACCAGCTTACTTTCCCACCAACAGTGTAGGAGGATTTCCTTTTTTTCCACACCCTCTCCAGCATTTGTTATTTCTAGACTTTTTAATGATGCCCATTCTGACTGGTGTGAGGTGGTACTTTTGTTGGTTTTTTTAACATCTTTTTCCCACACCAGAACTTAAACTCCTGGAGGCCAGTGCTCCTGTCTGTTCTGTTTAGTGCTTGGCACAAAGTAGATGCCTGACAATTATTTGTTGCAAGAATAAATAAATGAAAAAGTAAGGTTTAATTTGGGAATGTAGGCTTCTGTGTACGGACATAGCAGTACTTCTGGACACTGCTGAGTTTCTTTCTCTTCCTCCTTTCTTTCCTCCTTTCCTTCCTCCTTCCCTCCCTCCCTCCCTCCCCTCCCTCCCTCCCTCCCTCCCTCCTTCCCCTCCCTCCCTCCCCTCCCCTCCCTCCTTCCTGCTTCCTTCCTTCCTTCCTTCCTTTCTCTTTCTCTTCCTCCGTCCCTCCCTCCTTTCCTCTCTCTCTCTCTCTCTCCTGTCCCTTTAGGGCTGGGAGAAAGTATTTGGACTCACTGCACAAACACAGGTTGTTCTCAACCCACTGTGGTGAACATGGTTTTATCTGGTTTTGTACTTCACTTTGTCTCTGAGCTGTGGAGGACAGATGGTCAGTTCTCAGTCCTGCTCGGCCATGTCTCCTGGGAGGAAAGGCAGTAAGAGGGAACTAGCCCTTCATTTGTGGTGCTCAGAAGCCACTGGTGCTGTATGGCTCAGGGCCCCTCACCAGGGCCCACGGAGGAAGGTGTTCCCTCCACCTCTGCATTTGAGCAGAAGAGGCTGTCTAGACCCAGGAGCAGAGGACCATTGTGTGGATGTGTCTGTGCAGTCCTGAGAAATTGGAAAGACTTAGGACACAATACTTTGTGAAGGTCTTGCTTCTTCCCTTTGAACCCCCAGTCAAACATGAAAGGGGCTCAGAAACATAATTTGGTCACTGGATGATAATGGCTGTGTTCATGCTCACCAGCTAGAGAAATACAGGAAGATTGGACTGAGATGATAAACAGTGGGTGGAGGAGGCTACTAAGAAAATGCTTCAGTTAAACATTTCTGGGATAAAATCCTCAACCAGGGGAATGACAGTGGAAACACAGAGGAAAAGATTGGCATGACTGTTGTTGATGTATTTGGTGAATGATTAAATGTTATCTTTATTTATGTACAATTTATACTTTGCCTACTTCCAAAAAGGATTCGAGTCGGATGACTAGTTGAAGGTGAGGGATGAGTTAAGAATGACCCTAACTCCTCAAGCCTGAGTGATGAGGAAAAGAGGGTGTTCCTGTCTGAGTCAGGAAGGGCCGGGAGGAGAAAATACATGTGAGCAGACAATGATGTGTTCAGTTTTGGATTTGTCACTCTTGAGGTGATGAAGGACATTCAAATAGAAGAGTCTACTAGACTATTGTAAACAAATTACTCAAACAATTCCTATCTTTGATAGGCAGGGTGCCTGAAAAAGAAATCTACATGATGAGCACATAAATATGAACTCCATAGTTTGTAGCTATAACCGTTGTTTGTGTTTTACTGCCTTTCATTGTAATATCTTTGCTTCAAATGGGTTGTGATTTTGATTATCACAAGTGTGCAGGCGCGTGTACACAAACCCACCCACCCACCCACACACTATTTTTTGTTGTTGCATCCCAGGATCTTGAAACTATGCCAAACTGCTGGAAGTTTTGCTTTCCTGTATCCTGGGAGAGCCCTTCTTCTGTCTGCCCCGTGTGGTCCCTCCAATTTCATTCACCGGTAGGAACCTCCATGTGTCCTCTTGTGATCTCTCCCTCCTTTCTTGAGTATCAGGATTGCGTTTCCCACAGCCTCTCCCTTTCATTGTGATGGATTGCTACATTATAGAGCCTGTTCAAGTAACTTTTCTTCTGCTCCCCTTCATCTGAGAGAAGCTTTTAGTGTTCTCCTTGGAAAACCACATGAAACAATGTGTGGTGGGTAGGGTGGGAACTCAGCAAATGAGCACCAAGTTAGGACGTAGAAGCAAAGTAAGCAGCTTACAGCCAGGAGAAGTATTCAATGTTACTAATGTGTAAAAATGTCTAATTGGCAAATGCACCCTCGTTAAAGACTCAGAAGGGTAAGGGCATGGATTTATTACTCATTTCTAGAACTGATTGTTTCATAGAATCCATGCCAAGCTTTTATTTTTATTTTCTATAGTGCGTGTGTCAAAATTCAGAATATGTTTAATTTTCACCAGTACCTAAATCTTAAACTCTCTTTGCTTCAATGGGGCCCAAGAAAAAGATATTTTTCTTTTTTGTTTCTAAGTCTTTAAAAATTATGCAAGCAAAATATTCAAACAAACAGAAAGATAGAGATTAATGAGCAGAATCTGTTACATTCTCCTTCCTTTGAATTCCATTCCTTTTAGGAGGTAGCCGGTGAACAATTTGATATGCAGCTTTCCATGCCTTTTTCTGTTTTTAAATATATACCAGGAATGCTCTGTCCTCAGGTGGTCACACAGCTGTCTCTTCCAGTTCAGATGCCATTTCCTCAGGGAGCCCTTCTCTGATGACAGGATCTCAATTAGCCCCCAACTTTCCCCATGCCACCTTTTGTATATCACCCTTTTGGGTTTCCTCGTATCATTTATGACCATCTGTAACAGGCAGAATAATGCCCCCTGGCCACCAAAGATTGTCCCTGCACTAATCCCTGGAAACTGAGAATATATGTTCCCTTCCATGGTAATATGATGTGATTAAAGGTGCAGACCTTGAGATGGGGGGATTATCCTGGATTATCCTGGGAGGGCTAATCTAATTCCATGAGTCCTTAAAAGTGGAGAAATTTCCTGGCTGGGTGAGAGAGAAGAAGGACAAGTCATTCACAGTGTGAGAGAGATCTGACATGCGTTTGTTGGCTTTGAAGATAGAGGAAGGGGAACAGCCAAAGAATGCAGGTGGCTTCTAGAATCTGGGAACAGCCCTCAGATAATAGGTAACAAGAAAACGGGGGGCTTCCCTGGTGGCGCAGTGGTTGAGAGTCCGCCTGCCGATGCAGGGGACGCGGGTTCGTGCCCTGGTCTGGGAAGATCCCACATGCCGTGGAGCGGCTGGAGCCGTGAGCCATGGCCGCTGAGCCTGCGCGTCCAGAGCCTGCGCTCTGCAACGGGAGAGGCTACAACAGTGAGAGGCCCACGTACCGCAAAAAAAAAAAAAAAAGAAAAAAAGAAAACGGGGACCTCAGTCCTATAACCACAAGAAACTGGGAGATAATAAATTTGTGTTATTTGAGCCTCTAAGTGTGTAGTTATTTGTTATGGTAAAGATAGAAAACAAATACACCATCAGAATCAGTTGGTTTTTTATGGGTTTGCTTATTTATTGTTTGCATGCCCACTCACATGTGAGCATTAGGAGAGACTGTCTATCTGGCCACCACTTTCTTTACTGACTAGAATAATTCCTGCCATGAAGTAGGTGCTAATTTTGCTGTTGTTGAGTGAATAAATGAATACATAATGTATACATATTTATATGATATCAACGTATACATATTACTTGATTACTTGCTTTTTTCACTTAATGACAAGTCTTATGGATCTTTCCGTATCAGTTTGTATAACTCATTATTTTTATTAATACATTCTATCCATGATTGGGTGTATAACCGTTTTGTTAACTATTCACTTACTGATGGACATATAGGCTATTTTCAGTTTTTCTCTTTGTGCGTCTCTGGGCACATGTCTAAGTATTTCTATGGGATAGAAATGGAATTGTTTGTTTAAAGGTATGTCCTTGTGAGTTTGATGGACACTGCTAAATGACCCTCTAAAAATACGATACAATGGAGGAGATTGATTCAAGATGGCAGAGTAGAAGGACATGCGCTCACTCCCTCTTGTGAGAGCACCAGAATGACAACTAATTGCTGAACAGTCATTGACAGGAAGACACTGGAACTCACCAAAAAAGATACGACACATCCAGAGACAAAGGAGAAGCTGCAGTGAGACAGAAGGAGGGGCACAATCACAATAAAATTAAATCCCGTAACTGTTGGGTGGGTGACTCACAAACTGGAGAAGGCTTATACCACAGAAGTCCACCCACTGGAGTGAAAGTTCTGAGCCCCACATCAGGCGTCCCAACCTGGGGGTCTGGCAACTGGAGGAGGAATTCCAAGAGAATCAGACTTTGAAGGATAGTGGGATTTGATTGCAAGACTTCGAGAGGACTGGGGGAAACAGAGACTCCACTGTTGGAGGGCACACACAAAGTAGTGTGTGCAATGGGACCCAGCAGAAGGAGCAGTGACCCCATAGGAGACTGAACCAGACCTACCTGCTACTATTGGAGGGTCTTCTGCAGAGGCAGAGGGTGGCTGTGTCTCACCGCAGGGACAAGGACACGGGCAGCAGAAGTTCTGGGAAGTACCCCTTGGTGTGAGCCCACCCAGAGTCTGCCATTAGCCCCACCAGAGAGTAGAGAGCGGGTAGGATTCAGTGCTGGGTCGCCTCAGGCCAAACAACCAACAGGGAGGGAACCTAGCCCCACCTGGCAGCAGACAAGCTGATTAAAGTTTTGCTGAGCTCTGCAGACCAGAGCAACACCCAGCTCTACCCACCACCAGGCCCTCCCATCAGGAAGCTTGCACAGGCCTCTTAGATAGCCTCATCCACCAGAGGACAGAAAGCAGAAGCACGAACAACTACAGTTCTGCAGCCTGTGGAACGAAAGCCACATTGACAGAAAGATAGACAAAATGAAAAGGCAGAGGACTATATACCAGATGAGGAGCAAGATAAAATCCCAGAAAAACAACTAAATGAAGTGGAGATAGGCAACCTTCCAAAAAAAGAATTCAGAATAATGATAGTGAAGATGATACGGGACCTCGGAAAAAGAATGGAGGCAAAGATCAAGAAGATGCAAGAAATGTTTAACAAAGACCTAGAAGAATTAAGGAAAAAACACTAGAAAAATTAAAGAACAAACAAACAGAGATGAACAATACAATAAGTGAAATGAAAAACACACTAGAAGGAATCAGTAGAAGAATAACTGAGGCAGAAGAATGGATAAGTGACCTGGAAGACAGAATGGTGGAATTCACTGCCATGGAACAGAATAAAGAAAAAAAAATGAAGACAGCCTAAGAGACCTCTGGGACAACGTTAAACATAACAACATTCGCATTATAGGGGTCCCAGAAGGAGACAAGAGAGACAAAGGACCTGAAAAAATATTTGCAGGGATTATAGTCGAAAACTTCTCTAACATGGGAAAGGAAATAGCCACCCAAGTCCAGGAAGCACAGAGAGTCCCAGGCAGGATAAGCCCAAGGAGAAACACACTGAGACACATAATAAACAAATTGACAAAAATTAAAGACAAAGAAAAATTATTGAAAACAACGAGGGAAAAATGACAAATAACATGCAAGGAAATTCCCATAAGGCTAACAGCTGATTTCTCAGCAGAAACTCTAAAAGCCAGAAGGGAGTAGCATGATATATTGATATATTTAAAGTGATGAAAGGGAAGAACCTACAACCAAGATTACTCTACCCTGCAAGGATCTCATTCAGATTCGACAGAGAAATCAAACCTTTACAAAAAAGCAAAAACTAAGAGAATCCAGCACCACCAAACCAGCTCTACAACAAATGTTAAAGGAACTTCTGTAAATGGGAAACACAAGAGAAGAAAAGGACCTACAAAAACAAACCCTTGATTAACAGTTGTGACGTACTGCTTAATTCCTAACATAGCTTTTTGACCACTCCTGTGGGCTTCCAGAACAAATTGGGTTTCCTGCGACCCAGCTCTTATCACAAGGAAAAGGAACCTTGGCTTACTTGTTTGCCTCTTTCACTGGAAGTGGCTACACGGAACCTAGGCTAAAAGATTTCCAGCACTATCAAAAGCATATTATAGTGGCTTCAATCTTAGAAGCCGTGTGGATGAAAGGCTCTTGGTGCTGCAGCCAGGAGTCAGTGCTGTGCCTCTGAGGTGGGAGAGCCAACTTCAGGACACTGGTCCACAAGAGACCTCCCAGCTCCACATAATATCAAACAGTGAACATCTCCCAGAGATTTCCATCTCAATACCAGCAGCCAGCTTCACTCAACGACCAGCAAGCTACAGTGCTGGACACTCTATGCCAAACAACTAGCAAGACAGGAACACCACCCCACCTATTAGCAAAGAGGCTGCCTAAAATCATAATACGTCCACAGACACCCCAAAACACACCACCAGACGTGGACTTGCCCACCAGAAAGACAAGATCCAGCCTCATCCACCAGAACACAGGAACTAGTCCCCTCCATCAGGAAGCCTACACAACCCACTGAACAAACCTTAGCCACTGGGGACAGACACCAAAAGCAACGGGAACTATGAACGTGCAGCCTGCAAAAAGGAGACCCCAAACACAGTAAGATAAGCAAAATGAGAAGACAGAAAAACACACAGCAGTTGAAGGAGCAAGATAAAAACCCACCAGACCTAACAAATGAAGAGGAAATAGGCAGTCTACCTGAAAAAGAATTCAGAATAATGATAGTAAAGATGATCCAAAATCTTGGAAATAGAATAGACAAAATGAAAGAAACATTTAACAAGGACCTAGAAGAACTAAAGCTGAAACAAGAAACGATGAACAACACAATAAATGAAGTTAAAAATACTCTAGATGGGATCAATAGCAGAATAACTGAGGCAGAAGAACGGATGAGTGACCTGGAAGATAAAATAGTGGAAATAACTACTGCAGAGCAGAATAAAGACAAAAGAATGAAAAGAACTGAGGACAGTCTCAGAGACCTCTGGGACAACATTAAACACACCAACGTTCGAATTATAGGGGTTCCAGAAGAAGAAGAGAAAAAGAAAGGGCCTGAGAAAATATTTGAAGAGATTATAGTTGAAAACTTCCTTAATATGGGAAAGGAAATAGTTAATCGAGTCCAGGAAGCACAGAGAGTCCCATACAGGATAAATCCAAGGAGAAATATGCCAAAACACATATTAATCAAGCTGTCAAAAATTAAATACAAAGAAAACATATTAAAAGCAGCAAGGGAAAAACAACAAATAACACACAAGGGAATCCCCATAAGGTTAACAGCTGATCTTTCAGCAGAAACTCTGCAAGCCAGAAGGGACTGGCAGGACATAGTTATAGTGATGAAGGAGAAAAACCTACAACCAAGATTACTCTACCCAGCAAGGATCTCATTCAGATTTGATGGAGAAATTAAAACCTTTATACACAAGCAAAAGCTCAGAGAGTTCAGCACCACCAAACCAGTTTTACAACAAATGCTAAAGGAACTTCTCTAGGCAAAAAACGCAAGAGAAGGAAAAGACCTACAATAACGAACCCAAAACAATTAAGAAAATGGGAATAAGAACATACATATCGATAATTACCTTAAATGTAAATGGACTAAATGCTCCCACCAAAAGACACAGATTGGCTGAATGGATACAAAAACAAGACCCATATATATGCTGTCTACAAGAGACCCACTTCAGACCTAGAGACACATACAGACTGAAAGTAAGGGGCTGGAGAAAGATACTCCATGCAAATGGAAAGCAAAAGAAAGCTGGAGTAGCAATTCTCATATCAGACAAAATAGACTTTAAAATAAAGACTATCAGAAGAGACAAACAAGGACACTACATAATGATCAAGGGATCGATCCAAGAAGAAGATACAACAATTGTAAATATTTATGCACCCAACATAGGAGCACCTCAATACATAAGGCAAACACTAACAGCCATAAAAGGGGAAATCGACAGTAACACATTCATAGTAGGGGACTTTAACACCCCAGTTTCACCTATGGACAGATCATCCAAAATGAAAATAAATAAGGAAACACAAGCTTTAAATGATACATTAAACAAGATGGACTTAATTGATATTTATAGGACATTCCATCCAAAAACAACAGAATATACTTTTTCTCAGGTGCTCATAGAACATTCTCCAGGATAGATCATATCTTGGGTCTCAAATCAAGCCTTGGTAAATTTAAGAAAATTGAAATTGTATCAAGTATCTTTTCCGACCAAAACGGTATGAGACTAGATATCAATTACAGGAAAAGACCTGTAAAAAATACAAACACATGGAGGCTAAACAATACACTAATAATGAAGTGGTCACTGAAGAAATCAAAGAGGAAATTTTAAAAATGCCTAGAAACAAATGACAATGGAGACATGATGACCCAAAACCTATGGGATGCAGCAAAAGCAGTTCTAAGAGGGAAGTTTATAGCAATACAATGCTATCTCAGGAAACAGGAAACATCTCGAATAAACAACCTAACCTTGAACCTAAAACAATTAGAGAAAGAAGATCAAAAGAACCCCAAAGTTAGCAGAAGGAAAGAAATCATAAAAATCAGATCAGAAATAAATAAAAAAGAAATGAAGGAAACGATAGCGAAGATGAATAAAAGTAAAAGCTGGTTCTTTGAGAAGATAAACAAAATTGATAAACCATAATGATTAAGGGATCAATCCAAGAAGAAGATATAACAATTATAAATATGATATGCACCCATCATAGGAGCACCTTAATACATAAGGTAACTGCTAACAGCTATAAAAGAGGAAATCTACAGTAACACAATAATAGTGGGGGACTTTAACACCTAACTTACACCAATGGACAGATCATCCAAACAGAAGGTTAATAAGGAAACACAAGGTCTAAATGACATAATAGACCAGATAGAGTTAATTGTTATTTATAGGACATTCCATCCAAAACCAGCAGATTACACTTTCTTCTCAAGTGCACATGGAACATTCTCCAGGATAGATCACATCTTGGTCACAAATCAAACCTCGGTAAATTTAAGAAAACTGAAATCATGTCAAGCATCTTTTCCAACCACTTGTTATGAGATTAGAAATCAATTACAGGGGAAAAACCGCAGAAAACACAAACACATGGAGGCTAAACAGTACGTTACTAAATAACAAAGAGATCACTGAAGAGATCAAAGGGGAAATCAAAACATACCTAGAGACAAATGACAATGAAAACACGAAAATCCAAACCTATGAGATGCAGCAAAAGCAGTTCTAAGAGGGAAGTTTATAGCAATATAATCCTACCTCAAGAAACAAGAAAAATCTCAAATAAACAATCTAACCTTACATTTAAAGGAACTAGAGAAAGAAGAACAAACAAAATCCAAAGTTAATAGAAGGAAAGAAATCATAAAGATCAGAGCAGAAATAAATGAAATAGAAACAAAGAAAACAATAGCAAAGACCAATAAAACTAAAAGTTGGTTCTTTGAGAAGATAAACAAAATTCATAAACCTTTAGCTAGACTCATCAAGAAAAAGAGGGAGAAGACTCAAATCAGTAAAATTAGAACTGAAAAAGGAGAAGTTAAAATGGACACCACAGAAATACAAAGCATCGTAAGAGACTACTAGAAGCAACTCCATGCCAATAAAACGGACAACCTGGAAAAATTCTTAGAAAGCTATAAACTTCCAGGACTGAACCAGGAAGAAATAGAAAATATGAACAGACCGATCACAACTAATGAAATTGAAACTGTGATTAAAAATCTTCCAACAAACAGGGCTACCCTGGTGGCACAGTGGTTAAGAATCCGCCTGTCAATGCAGGGGACACGGGTTCCAGCCCTGGTCCGGGAAGATCCCATATGCTGCAGAGCAGCTAAGCCCGTGCGCCACAACTACTGAAGCCAATGTGCCTAGAGCCCGTTCTCTGCAACAAGAAAAGCACCACAATGAGAAGCCTGTGCACCGCAACAAAGAGTAGCCCCTGCTTGCCGCAACTAGAGAAATCCTCGCAGCAACAAAGACCCAGTGCAGCCAAAAATAAATTAATTAAATTAAAAAAGAAATCTTGCAACAAAGAAAAGTCCAGGACCAGATGGCTTCACAGGTGGATTCTGTGAAACATTTCGAGAAGAGCTAACACCCATCCTTCTGAAACGGTTCCAAAAAATTGCAGAGGAAGGAACGCTCCCAAACTCATTCTACAGGGCCACAATCACCCTGATACCAAAACCAGACAAAGATACTACAAAAAAAGAAAACTACAGACCGATATCACTGATGAATATAGATGCAAAAATGCTCAACAAAGTACGAGCAAACAGAATCCAACAGCACATTAAAAGCATCATACACCATAATCAGTTGGGATTTATCCCAGGGATGCAAAGATTCTTCAATATATGCAAATCAATTAATGTGATACACCATATTAACAAATTGAAGAAGAAAAACCATATGATCATCTCAATAGATGCAGAAAAAGCTTTTGACAAAATGCAACACCCATTTATGATAAAAATTCTCCAGAAAGTGGGCATAGAGGGAACCTACCTCAACATAATAAAGGCCATATATGACAAACCTACAGCAAACATTCTCAATAGTGAAAAAGTGAAAGCATTTCCTCTAAGATCAGGAGCAAGACAAGGATGTCTACTCTCACCACTATTATTCAACATAGTTTTGGAAGTTCTAGCCACAGTAATCAGAGAAGAAAAAGAAAGAAAAGGAATACAAACTAGAAAAAAAGAAGTAAAACTGTCACTGTTTGCAGGTGACATGGCACTATACATAGAGAATCCTAAAGATGCCACCAGAAAACTACTAGAGCTAATCAATGAATTTGGTAAAGTTGCAGGATACAAAATTAATGCATAGAAATCTCTTGCATTCCTGTATACTAATGATGAAAAATCTGAAAGGGAAATTAAGGAAACACTCCCATTTACCAATGCAACAAAAAGAATAAAATACCTAGGAATAAACCTACCTAGGGAGACAAAAGATCTGTATGCCTGTAAGACAGTGATGAAAGAAATTAAAGATGATACCAACAGGTGGAGAGATATACCATGTTCTTGGATTGGAAGAATCAATATT
Source organism: Globicephala melas (assembly GCF_963455315.2). Lineage (NCBI taxonomy): Eukaryota > Metazoa > Chordata > Mammalia > Artiodactyla > Delphinidae > Globicephala > Globicephala melas. Next base: position 47,498,877 of record NC_083326.1, read on the forward strand.
GTGAAAATGACTATACTACCCAAAGCAATTTACAGATTAATTGCAGTCCCTGTCAAATCACCAGTGGCATTTTTTACAGAACTAGAACAAAACTTAAAATTTGTATGGAGATACAAAAGACCCCAAATAGCCAAAGCACTCTTGAGGGAAAAAACGGAGCTCTAGGAATCAGACTCCCTGACTTCAGCCTATACCACAAAGCTACAGTAATCAAGACAATATGGCACTGGCACAAAAATGGAAATATAGACCAATAGAACAGGATAGAAAGCCCACAGATAAACCCATGCACCTCTGGTCAACTAATCTATGACAAAGGAGGCAAGGATATACAATGGAGAAAAGACAGTCTCTTTAGTAAGTGGTGCTGGGAAAACTGGACAGCTACATGTAAAAGAATGAAATTAGAACACTCCCTAACACCATACACAAAAATAAACTCATAATGGATTAGAGACCTAAATGTAAGACTGGACAGTATAAAACTCTTAGAGGAAAACATAGGAAGAACACCCTTTGAAATAAATCACGGCAGATCTTTTTTTTTTTTTTTGGCGGTATGTGGGCCTCTCGCTGTTGTGGCCTCTCCCGTTGCTGAGCACAGGGTACGGATGCGCAGGCTCAGTGGCCATGGCTCACGGGCCTAGCCGCTCCACGGCATGTGGGATCTTCCCGGACCAGGGCACGATCCTGTTTCCCCTGCATTGGCAGGTGGACTCTCAACCACTGCGCCACCAGGGAAGCCCATGTCAGATCTTTTTTGATCCACCTCCTAGAGTAACAGAAATAAAAACAAAAATATACAAATGGGACCTAATGAAACTTAAAAACTTTTGCACAGCAAAGGAAACTACAGACAAGACGAAAAGACAGCCCTCAGAATGGGAGAAAATACTTGCAAACGAATAAATGGACAAAGGATTAATCTCCAAAATATATATGCAGCTCAATATTAAAATAACAAACAACCAAATGGGCAGAAGACTTAAACAGACATTTCTCCAAAGAAGACATACAGATGGCCCAGAAGCATGTGAAAAGCTGCTCAACATCACTAATTATTAGAGAAATTCAAATGAAAACTACAATGAGGTATCACCTCACACCAGTTAGAATGGGCATCATCAAAAAATCTACAAACAACAAATGCTGGAGAGGGTGTGGAGAAAAGGGAACGCTCTTGCACTGTTGGTGGGAATGTAAATTGATACAGGCACTATGGAGAACAGTATGGAGGTTCCTTAAAAAACTAAAAATAGAATTACCATATGAGCCAGCAATCTCACTACTGGGCATATACCCAGAGAAAACCATAATTCAAAAAGACACATGCACCCCAATGTTCATTGCAGCACTATTTACAATAGTCAGGTCATGGAAGCAACCTAAATGTCCATCGACAGACAAATGGATAAAGAAGATTTGGTACATATATACAATGGAATATTACTCAGCCATAAAAAGGAACGAACTTGGGTCATTTGTAGAGATGTGGGTCATTTGTAGAGACATGGATGCCTCTAGAGATGGTCATATAGAGTGAAGTAAGTCAGAGAGAGAAAAACAAATATTGTATATTAATGCCTATATGTGGAATCTAGAAAAATGGTGCAGATGAACCGGTTTGCAAGGCAGAAATAGAGACATAGATGTAGAGAACAAACGTATGGACACCAAGGGGGGTTTGTGGTGGTGGGATGAATTGGGTGATTGGGATTGACATATATTTATATACACTAACATGTGTAACATAGATAACTAATAAAAACCTGCTGTATAAAAAATAAAATTAAATTTAAAAATTCAAAAACTGTCCCTATTTTTAAAGATCAAAAAAAAAATAGTATACAATAGATATCCCCAATAACTGAGTATGAGAGTTACTGTTTCTCTATACTCTTGGCAATGTTAGTCTTATTAACCCATTTGATATTGTTTAACTCTCTGGTAGGTAAAGATATCTTATTATGTTTTAGTGTTTGCATTTTCCTAAATTATTATTAAGGTCGAATGGGTTTTCTTAAATTTATTAGCTATTTGTGTTTCTTTTTCTGTGAATTGAGTGCTGCCTAGTATTTCCTAATGGTATAACTCTGGCCAAATTCCTAAATTTCTGTGTCTCATTTTCTTGCCTGCAAAATGGAGATGCTAAGTGTATTTGATCAAAAGGGTTATTATGCAAATTAGTTGAGTTTGTACATGTAAAGTCCTTAGGCTATTGCCTGGCAAATAATATTCTCTCAGTCAATATTAGCTATAACTTTGTCCTTTTTTTAAACTTTTAGGTTGCTTTATTTTTGATTTGCAAAAGCTCTTTATATATTTTAGAAAGTCATTTGTTTTCTGAAACACACTTATTGCAAATATTGCAGGTATACTTTCTTCTAGTTGGTTTCCTTCTAGCTTTACTTATGGTGTATTTCATCTTAAAGAATTTAAAAATTCTTTCTAATCTCTCCATCTTTAAGGAGTTTTATATAGAATATATATAGCATTATATTTTGCTTAAAAGTTATTCCTAATCACAAGATTATAAAGAATTCTCCCATATTTTCTTCCACCATACTTATATTTTTTGGTGTTTAATGCTTAAATTGCCTTGGAATTTATTTTTGTATATGGAATGATGTAGGAATTTGAGTTTTCTTCCAAAGTGCTAGAATAATTTTCCCAGTGCTCTTTATTTCATATATTCGGCCCTTTCTCCTCTCATTAAAATGCCTGATAGACTTTATGTATTAAATTCACATATACAGAAGGCATTTTTATTTATTCCTCTCCCTTTGTTCTTTTCTGAATCTGGAGGAAGAATACCACACAATTTAAATTAACATAACTACATATAATAGTATATTTAATATTTGGTCATTCAAGTTCACATTTTAATTTTTCTGTATGTTTTCTTGGATATTTTTTAAACTTTTTTCCTTTATATGAACTTTACAATCAGTATGCCAGGTTTATTCAGATTATTGTACTATATAGATTAATTTGGAGAGAATTGTTACATATAAAATATTGAGTCCTTTAGCACATTTATTATTAGGTTAATCTTAAGGTTTTGCCATTATCATGATAACATGCTCTTTGCCTACTACATTTTCTAAGTGGCTATTGTTGACAAATAAAGATGCTGGTGGTTTTTTATATTGATCTTGCACTGGTGATTTTATTTATCTCTTACATTAGCTACAATAGTTTTCTAGTTGATTATTTTAGATTTCTAAAAGAGAGAGAAATCTAAATAGATTATCACATCACACAGAGATAATTAGTTTTGTAGAAATTTCTTTCCATTTTCCCATCTCATTTCTTTACTGTACTTCTTGCATTGGCCAGGACCACCAGTATCATGATCATAATTGATGGCGGAATGTTTTATCCTGTCCTCAACTTAAATGGAAGACGTTTTATTTTGCTCCTTAATTCGATTTGATCATGTATACAGATTTTTATATTTGTTATGACTTACTTAAACAAGTTTCGCCCCTTGCTTATAACAAGGAATACGTTCAGGCAGTAGATGATGTGGTTGGTATAAAGAATGGAGAATAGGTCTGCAAAGAATGTATTTTTTGGTATAGTGCTATTGGAAGAAAGAGAGAGGAAGAGAAGGTTAAAGTACAAGGAAAACAGGATGAAAAAGAAGGTGAGAAGAGCTATGGGAGGGAGAATATGAAAGCAGACCTCAGTAGGAAAGGTGGCTGGACAACTTGTCTTTTGGGTAGAAGAAAGGACATGTTTGGTAGGAGGAAGTGAAAGCGAGTGATAGACACTGGGTGAGATCAACTATGATGGGCTTTTTCATGGCATCAGGACTGATGTGGAATGGTGGGTAAAGCCTTAACAGCCAAGCTTTCCCAACACATGGCCAGAAACCCTGTGCCATCCAAGCAATGACAGTGCCGTACTCAAACACCTTTACCATTCCAACAAATGTTGATGGGGCACAGACGTCTGGGTGTGGCTGGGTCCACTGTGTGCTTAAAACTGGGTGTGCAAGTTTGGAGTTCAGCACATTTTTCTTTGTAGAGTCCATTTGGCACCATACCCTCCACTGGTCTCCACGGAAGTGGACTACTCAAAGGTGATGGAACACATTGTAGGGTGCTATAAATGTTCTGCCAATTTTCAGCTTATGTGAAGTTTGTAAGTGCCTTGTAGAAAGATAGGATTTTCCTGTGTAAATGAAATCAGAATGACTGAAACTCAAGTTTTCCTCAGTACCTCAATACTGCATTGCAGCATATCTTATGTGCCCCTGTGACTCTAAATATGCCAGACTCTGACACCTGTATATTTCCAAGTCCATATTATTTTTAAGGCTCTTTGTTTTATAATCACTGAATTCTTTTTTCCTTTAAGTCATTTACTAGGAATAAGCTTAAAGTTAGTTTATTTTTTAAATGGCAAGTTGTTTTTTCTTTTTTCCTCTCTCAAATGAATCTCTACCAAAGTTCTCTTCTCCTAGGCTGTCACTGTACTTTGTGGTATCATTATCATAACACTTATATCACTGTTGATGTCAGTTGTTCTCCTAGACTGTATGGGCTCTGACATACAGATACAGCTGACAACTGTATCTTTCTGGCTTTCCTTCTTTCATTCTTAACGCAGTGCCTGGCATATAGAGAGTAATTAGTAAATTTGTTAATAAACTAATACTTGAAAGAAATGAACAAGAGAATATAATTATATGTATTTTTCTTAGGAATAGTTTCAAAATAGTGGTTCAGAGTGGATTTATCAAGGCAAACATAAGAATGGAGGTACTTGTTTTGCCAAATACATTTTAGTAGTTTTGCTTAATAAAATACTAATGGATTTGTCATATGAGTATTGGTTGATACCTGTTGCTATTACCATGGGTTGTACCACTACCACCATCACAGCCATCAGCAGCAGCAGCAGCAGCATCGCCAGACTATTAAGCAGTATTCTTGGAGGGATAGGAGTGCAAGTAATCTTTGGTGACCAACTCATTGTTTTTCCCATTATTATTCCTATGAGATGGTAGGTGGTGGGGCATAATTTATTTCTGGGCTCTGGGTCTGGAAAGCTGTTCTTCCCGGGGCAAAGCTGAGCAGATCTGCTTTCTCTTTACAAACCTTTGTCCAGCTGAAAAGGAGAGTCTGTGCATAGAGGCCAGAGGTCACCTGGTTGCTGACAGGGAGGAAGGAGTCTGTGGACTCCTTGGGAAAGAGCACAGTCATACTTGGAGGGAGGGGAGCTGGCTGGGCGAATTTCCTCTCGTTTCTGGGACCTGTTCCTCTCTATTCCTGCTGTGGCTAGTTTCCCTTTGGGGTTTATGGGTCTTCAGAATAGATAAAGACCACAGGCCCATAAGCCTCTGCTTAAACCTGGCCATTCCTCTTCATTCTGCAGGGAGCTTTGGTGGGGGCAGAGGAGAAAGCACTGCTTGTTTTTTCTTAGTGGGGAAAATAAGGCAGGATCAGTATTGATATAGTGATTATGAAGAAAGCTTGGCATCCTAAAAGATTTCAGGTTCACAAAATCTAGACCTAAAGAAATAAATTTGTTTAATCTCTTTATTTTACAAAGGGGAAAATTGACACCTAGAGATCAGTCGGTACTAGAATCAGGACCCAACCTTAGAGTCCCTGGTCCAGGACTTATTTGGTGATACAGGGACTTGAATTATTCAGTTAAAGCATTAAAATTATTTGATTGTAAAAATTTATTTTTAACTTTTTAGTAAGGAAGAGATCGTTTAAGTCCTAGCCCAAGAATAAAACACTACATTTTCAAGATACAGTTTTGTGGAATCTTCTGTTTTAATTACATACCTGATCATATATTAGTCATGCTTTTCCAGAAGAAGTAGAGACACTGAGTCAAAGTATAAAACTGATTTATTTTTTGAGTACGCAATTCTAGAAAAAAGTGGCAGCACAGAGTAGAGAACAGGGAATAGGCAATGGCAGAGTTGGATTCTAGTCCGAATCTGCCCCCAGCTTTCCGTGGGGCCATTGAGTTCCACTCAGCTCTGGTAGCTCATCTGTAAAATGCATTCTTTCCCCTGTAGGATCACAAGGACCCACACGAGCAAAGAGATGTCAAAGTGCTTTGAAACACACTTTATAGAATGGAATTGCACTCCTCTGTTTATGTTAATACGCAGAGCTATTAGCTTAAGATTTACTCCTGAGGACTTTATTCCAAAATACTAAATATTACCTTCTTGGTAGACTTTCACCAAGAAGAAAAGGCTCTGTTGTTAACTTTGAAGGAGAGGGTTAATGACAAAAGGATAATAATGCGGAGATGTGGGTTTCAACTCCTAGCCTGTCTCCTCCATGTCACACACCTGCCCTCTGGCTGGGGAGGTTGGTGATAGCAAAAGTTAATTCTTAGACTTCTGGAACTTAAAATACTCCATCACTTCAAAGCATCTACTCTGTCAAAAGCATTGGCAATCTCTCAATTTACAATGTCAACAATTACTTAAAGGTACTTAAAAAAAACACTTTGGTCTTTATTTTACTTTTGAAATTGTGGTGGGAAAATGGACCTATTTTAAGCATCTTAGGTATTTAAGATGTTCTATGAATTTGAACTCTGTACGAAACGTGTTACTAAGTGTTATGGGGTGGGTTGAATAAAAGGCCAAGGAAGGAAAGAAGATAATTGACAAGAAAGGAAACACAGTGCTAGCCAAAGAATGCCGGGACAGCTGTCTGCCTGGCTTTGTCTATTAGCTGAGTTTATTGCTCAAATGTAGTGACTTTGTCTTAACTGGGAGAAGAAAATACTGAAGCAACAAGTTGTTAATCCATGAAGCACATCTCACACTTTGTCATGATAAGCAGTAGGCTCTTTCAACACCGTTCCTGTCAACATATAAGTCACTGTGTTTAGTTTTTCACCCCTCTGAAGTCCTGAGTCAGACAGTAGTGAGTAGGTAAATGGTCTTAGATGCTCACATAACTTTTCCTTTTTTTTTTTTCCTCAAGGTTGTATCTGTGTCTGATAGTTCAGACAGTTCATCATATAAATCTGTGGTAAAAATCTTTCATGTTAGCAGGCAGTGAAAGGCTTAAATCATTTTCTGTGAAGTCGCTTATGTTGCTACATCATTGATGCTTTATCACTTCTTTTTAGCTCTTTCTTTGGCCAGGCAAGGATATCTATATTAGGCAAATGAAAAATGAGCTGCACTCTTAGCCTCTTGTTAATACAGCTGGTCCTTTTCCAAAAATCACACACTACCGCTGACAAATCACTGTAATAATCAGAAGTCTAAGCTTTAATTTCTTGGACTATTTTTATGAAGCATTCATTTTTCATCTATTAGGGTGGACAAAATTGTTTTGAAAAATGTCTAGGGCTTGTAATGATTTCTTACTTGGGGTCTGAAATTTATTTTTAGGAGCCTCAGTTCTATTGCTCATACTAATGCATGGCCCGGGAATGTCTCTCTGTTACTCTGTGCCTCAGTTTCCTCATCTAGAACATCTCTCATCTTCAGTTTCCAGGACTGATTAAGTAACAGAGACATACAATCAGTTTCTGTAAGGGGGGACTTTAGTGCAAAGTATTATTGACATGCAGATATTTACTTTTAAATTGAGAATATGTACTCTTTCCTTCAGAAGACATCTTTGAAAATTTAAGAATTTAAAATTATAAGCCTAAACAATAAAGCATGTAGAGAGTTGTCCCCAAAGGATGTCCCTGAGAGGAACACTATGCCTCCAACACCAACAATTTGTTTCTCTGTAAGCAAATATCTAAGAGAGAGAATAAATGGTACCCAGTGACCAAAAAACTGAAAGAAAAAACAAGACTTCTGAGGAGCGGAGAGGGCCTCTTATCCCTTATTCTATACTTTGAAGAAGCCACTTAATTATTATTAACAAGCTGAAATTGTGAGGAGGCAAGTTTTGTTTTTGAAGATGCTTAGTATTCCTTTTCTTCTTTTTGTAGCAGGTCCTCTCTTCTCATGGATTCTCTGACCACTGGGCAGCTGAGGCCTTCATGATGCTTCTCAGCTCTTCCTAAGTGTCCCGTCTATATCTGTTACCCCAGGGAGTACCTTGAACTCTGGATTCCATCCAACTCTGTTTCCCAACAAAATTCCCCCCTTTTATCATTTTCCTTCGTGACCTTGTCTAACAGTAGTAGCTACTGTAATAATGGATGAAAGCATTCCTGTCTGATGAAGGAATGTTAATATCTTAACCTAAAGGAGGAATGAATGTTTGGCATAATTGATGCTGTGACAGAGAGCTCTTTGGTATTAGATCACTCTGATCCAATTCCCTAGTGTTATTCTCAACGGACATGGAAGTCGGTCCATGAAAGACCTGTTTCTAGGTCCCAGGAGGACACAGGACTCTAGATTCATCTCATCATTTCAAAACAGCAAAAAGTAACCAGGAGCTGGTGTAAATGATAAGCAACATACACCTACTTGCTTTCCCATGGCTCTGAACAAAGAGGCCAAGCCAAGGATGTTCAAGCCCAGCCCATCATGAGTTTTCAAGAAATGACTGACCCAGAAGCCACAATACTTTCAGAAGCCCTGGAATTAAAGATGGTAATGAACTCATAAATGGGTGAGGGGGAAGGATTAACATATGAGCTGCCCATTTCCATGGATACAAGGCTCCTTTCATTTATTTTTACTGGGTTTTTATAGGGAGTCTGAAATCCAAATCTGATAGGACATCTGTGCTTCATTAGCTGTGTTTCATTAGGTTTATAATGTGATTTAAACGGACCCCTCAAAGCTGTAACAGGGGAAGCTCCTGAGAGTTCCAAGTTCCAGGTCTTGCCTTGCAGGGGGCCCACGAAATGGCTACATGAATGGAGATGAGTGTTCAGAGGTCATGGGGCCATTGGATGATGTATCTCAGGCTCGGATGAGGTTGAAACAATCTTTTATTCTGCAATTAAGATCTTAAAAAAGAGGTCTGCTACATCTGAGAGCATCTCTATAGGGAAAAAAGAAGAATTTGGCTGCGAGGGCCTGGAAGGCTCTGCTGATTCTAGTTCTCACCCACCACTATAGTGTTCCTCCTTCTTCACTTTGGAAGTCAGCACAATTCACATATGTTTTCTAGGTTGTGGAAAGAAATGTAAACCATGCCGGCAGTTTGGTGGACTGCAACAGGAAGCAGGAAGCAGCCACTTTTTGAGTGTTCCCTCCAGCAATGGTTAAAGTAGAAGCAGGTAGTCAGTCATGTGACAGGGCTGAAATGTATAAGCTGGGTATCACACTGCTCTGAGAATAGTTGCTATGGTAACTCAGACAGAGATGGAACAGCAGTAAAGGAGAGCTGCCCTGAAAGCAAATGTTATTGATTAAATGAGATTTTTTTTTTTTTGGTGGGGGATGCTGGCAGTGGTGAGAATGGGCATAGAGGCAGGTGAACCTATTATAATAACCATACGGAGAGTGTGGTTTGGTTGTATATTGACAAATCTTCTCAGGAGTCCTCAGAGAAACAGGAAGTTAAATGATCATCTGCACAAGCTACCGTTTCTGTGGCTGAACTTTTGGATTTCAACATTACGTAGTAAACTCATTGTTTCTTAAGAAAGTCTAAGATGTTGGAGCCAGCTGGTATAGCTAGCCTTGAGTTCAAAATCTGATCATCTGAAGCCGGGTCATTTTCCTGCAGAGTTTATGGCTGTGTCCTCTAAGCGCCTGATTATTTCTAATTGGGTCCCACATTCTGCTTTAAATTGTTCACATTACCATTCCAGAGGTAGCTATTTGGTTGAGGAGATGGGGTGGCCCTCTAAATGTGTCCTTATTCCAACTTTGGAAAACACACTCCCTGTGAATATCTTGCATTGTAACCTATCTACGTTTCTTTACCCCTAACTGTAACATCGAGAAAGGAACCCTGTCCTACTTTTCAGGATAATTGTGAGAAATAACTTATTAATGATTATAAAGCAGCTCAAAAATACAAGCTCTTCACAAATGCAAGATGATAAAAAATTCATATGAGTAACAATAACAACAATTGTATCAAGGCCACTGGGAAGGTAGCCGGAATGTGCCCGGAGGCCCAAAGGGGGAATTAGGACCTATGTACAGGAAATTTCTGTTGATGAGCACGAAGTGGTATATGAGAATAGCCAGATACTCTGGACTTCTTGAATTGTCATCTGTGTGCGTATATGCAACTCTAGGTCCCCAATAGGGACAAATTGCAGATTTGGCAAAAGTTTTTTTTTTTTAAAGGAGTTGTTGGTCTAATATTCAGAGTCCTCAGCATGCCCTTCCCATGAGCTGGTGGGAATGATGTTCTAAAATCACTAATACCCCTCATTCCTGAGACTGATGACCTTCCCTTTGTCCTCTTGTCTTTCCTTTTTGCAGCAAAGCTATATACAATACAATATAGCCCTCTGCCAGCAGATCTGTTACTAAAGGAATTCATGCATCTTGCATCTTGAAGATGCATTATTAATGCCCGGACAAATCACATCAGGTGAAACGCAGCAAGTCCCTGGCACTGAAGAAAAGGAACAAAGGCTGGTTCTACAAGAGAGCAATGGATGAGACAAATTATAACAGCTGGGAGTTTCTTGTAAGTAAGATGGCATAAAAACCAGAAATGCTAAAATTGCGTGCACAGACAGCAACTTTATTTTTTTGTGGTAAAACAGATTACACATGGTGCTGGAAGAAAGCCACTCTAATTGTGGCTTCGTTAAAGTCACAGTATTGCAACTCTTTGAATTTCTCAAAAAAAGGGGCCAGCTTGCTGGTGACCAGATTACTCCCAAGTGCAATCCCAGGCTCTTGCACATGATTTCCGAGATGGACTAGGAAGGATGGATTTTTCTAATGGGGCCAGTGATCAACTCTGGATGCACAGGGGGAAAAATAAGATGTGGCTTGGGAGAGTTTATCAGGGAACTCTGGGGGAATGGAGACCATCTGGGAGAGGGGGGATGAAGTCCCTCTTGTCACCTCTCCTGGCCAAGGTGGGGTTGCCTGGATAGGCTGATGGTGAGGCAGTGGTTTACTAAGAGTGTGTTTCATCCTCTGACATGAGAACTTACAGATCCTTTCAACTTCTAAACTGGGCAGTTGGAGATAGATAAGTATCAGGTGTATTTCAAATGGATTAGAAAAGGCCACAAGTGCACAATCATTGAACTGCGCAGATCCATGACCGTACCTACTCCCAGCGGTCACTAATGACACATGAGCTGCTTGAGCACTAATGAGCCACCCCCCCGCCCCAGCCTTTTCTGTCGGGTCCGTGGCAGGGAGGACTTGTTTTAAATTGCAGGCCATAGCGGAAGTTTATGGTGACATTAAAGGGAGGCATTTTTCCAACCTATTTCTGTGTCATCAGTTTATTAAATAAGATTTCTTTTGGCATCTTGAAAGAAATGATATTCTTTTTAAATATGAAAACTGCTGATATGTTGCAGAAAGGGGCAGTGGTGTGTGTGTGCACGCGTGTGCGTGCGCCTGTGCCTCATGCATACCCGTTCTCTTGTGGTTTCTGTGTAATATTGCCCACATTTTATATTTGGAGAATCACTTTCCCCTACATATACTCAACAATAAACATGAAACCACCTAATTATATTTTCATAATCATGATTAAAAACCATCTAAATTATCCTGCTTGATGTACTCAAAGAGTTTGTTGAGTGCTTTTTGATGTGTATTAGAGCTTTATGTGCAGCCACACCAAATGATTTGCTTCACAATGAAATAAAGGAAAAAACGCTTTAATATGCATACACGCTTACTTAAAATATACATATATAATTCATATTTGGCTAATTAGCCAGCATCAACACAAAATCCGTGACCACGAAATAATTGTGGAAAAGTTGATTACCTTCAAATAGTACATTAATTTCATATATATGTATGCATATATGCATATATATATATTTATTTATTTGCACAATATCAGTTCTACCTTTTTTTTAAAAAGAAAATTATTTATTTATTTTTGTCTGTGTTGGGTCTTCGTTTCTGTGTGAGGGCTTTCTCTAGTTGCGGTGAGCGGGGGCCACTCTTCATCGAGGTGCACGGGCCTCTCACTGTCGTGGCCTCTCTTGTTTTGGAGCACAGGCTCCAGACACGCAGGCTCAGTAGTTGTGGCTCACGGGCCTAGTTGCTCCGCGGCATGTGGGATCTTCCCAGACCAGGGCTCAAACCCGTGTCCCCTGCATTAGCAGGCAGATTCTCAACCACTGCGCCACCAGGGAAGCCCCCTCAATTCTACCTTTTACAGAGGCCATCAGTCTTTTGGACCATCAGTGCCTCAAAGTGTTTTTCACATTCTGGGAAAGAGCCTTGAGATTAAGATTTGAACTTTAGAATTAACTTTTATGACAGGAATCATATGTAAATGCTCCCCCTTTTAAAACATATGTCCCTTTGGATGATAGGGGTCATGGGCCAGTATTCATGAAGGAACAGAAATGGCCAGCAAGCTCCAGTGTGAGTTCTTCCTGCTGATTCCCCACAAAATGAACAAGTGCCGCTTTCCCTCCTCCTGGGGAACAACAGTGTAAAGACTTCTCATGGGTCTCCTATTTACACACATTAATTTATCCCAGGGCAGGAAGAACTTACTTTTAGGCCTTTATGTCAAGGCACTCCTCTGCATTTGTGTTAACATTGTGTGATGTGCCTACAAATTAGTAACCTTCATTTTCACACTCAAATTTCATCAGCTTATTTCTAACAAAGGTGTTTGTAACTGTTTACTAGTAGGGTGTTTTGCTCTGTTCGTGAATCCTTACAGGATTGGAAGCCTATCTGTTGCTTTTGGAAACAGTGGTTTGGAATAAATGGGTAGTTGACAGGTGGGGCAGTGCCTGCAATAGGTGTACATCAAAGGGGGGATGAGATGTTTTCCACATCCAGTGATGATCGGCCTAAAAAGCCAAAGTAATGAAGGTTTTAAATTTTAATACAAGGAAATAGTGGCTCATTTATTTATTTAACAAACACTGAATACCTGTTGTTTGCCAGGCACTGTCTAATCCTGAAGGGTAATGGTAAATCAAATAAAACGGAGATATGGTTACTCCCCTGGGTGGGGAAGTCACATAGAAGCAGACTCAATACAATGTGCAAATTGACATAGTAGAGATATGTGCAAAGGACCATGAGAAGATGGAGGAATAGCTTCCTAAACATGGTGGGAAAGGCTTTCCTGAAGAGCATCTTGAAAGGTGAGTTGGAGCTCTGTCCATTAAAAGGACTTCTAGACAGAGGAAATACTGTTCACGGAAGTCAGAAGTGTGAGGGGGCATGTCTTGGGAGGGTATGTCGAGTACTTATGTGTTACTGCATTTTAAACTGTGAGGAGGAAAGAGGCAGGAGATCAAGTTAGACGGGCAGGGGGCTAGAATGTAAAATATTCATGTCCTGCTCTAAGAAATTTGGACTGTATCTCATAAGCAAAGATGAAATTGAGCACCCACCATTTATCTGGTGCAGTGGTAGACCCCAGAGATAAAGCAATGAAAAAGACAGACTTAGTCCTTGCCTTGAGGGATCTTACATTCCACTGGAGGGGTAGGCAATTAAGCAAATAATCATAATACATTGTGACAACTACTATGATGGTGGAAATATAGATGTGCTATAGCAATGTCTAGGAGTGTATCAAATCTGAACCTCAGTGATCTGAGAGAGCTTTTTCAAGGGTCAACTAAGCTGAGAGTTGAAGGATGCAGCCATGCTCAGTGATACAACCCCATGGTCTCTGAAACATGTGGAGACAGCATTTCCCTCAAGTCCTTTTCTCTAGGCTAAACATAAAATAATTCTCTCACTTCCCATTTCCAGACCTCATAAGTATGCCTCTAGTATCTTCTCATTTACCAATTCAGTAAATTTGTTAGAAAATAAGTGAAATTTGTTTGGCTTGATGTCTTCTTGGTGAACCCATTTTGGCTCCTAGTGGTACTCTTTTCTTCTCGAAGTGCTTACAAACCATCTATTTGATTATCCATTAGAGAATTTACTTGGGAATCAGTATCAAGATGTATTCTGAAGTGTTTACTATTTAAAAATTAAAACTTTTGCTTATTTGTAGTTTTCTGGCCTCCCTGGTTCTACAGGATTTTTCAAAAGTTACCAACAGTGGCTCTCCAACTGTATTTGCAGACTTTTACTTGGGAGTAATTACCTGAGTCCAAGTACAATTCTTCTGTAATCTCCACATTCATACTTTTTGGTTGTGTCTTAATTATGTTTACTCCTCACTTTTCTGTTTGATGATCACCCACTTTAGTGAAGATAATTGCAAAGTAAAACTAGTTTTTTTTATACCACCTGATAATATTATTTTTATTATATAATAAAATAATATATAATAATATTATATATATTATATAATAATATATTTCCCAAAGACACTATTCCTTTTATTGTTCAAACGTAGCACAATAAATGCTTTTTTGTCTTTGTACTTCTCACCAGACGATGTTAGCTTCTGGCCTGTGGACTTGGTGACACTCTTCATATGGTTTAATTGTCTTCTCCTCTTCTTCTTTCTCCTCAGAATCATTGATTATGTAACTCTCTTTTTCATCAACATACTTTATAAAAATTGAAATTATTGGACAATACTCTAAGAGCTACCTGGATTTCTGAGGATGTTCCTCCCCACCCCCCCACTTTTCTTTAAAAATAAATTTATTTATTTGTTTTTGGCTGCATTGAGTCTTCGAGGCTGCACGTGGGCTTTCTCTAGTTGCGGCAAGTGGGGGCTACTCTTCGTTGCAGTGCGTGGGCTTCTCATTGTGTGGCTTCTCTTGTTGCAGAGCATGGGCTCTAGAGCGAAGGCTCAGCAGCTGTGGCACACGGGCTTAGTTGCTCTGTGGCATGTGGGATCTTCCTAGACGAGGGAACAAACCTGTGTCCCCGGCATTGGTAGGCTGATTCCTAACCACTGTGCCAAGGGAAGTCCTGGTTGTTTACCCTTTGTTAACATTATTCACAGTTGTATAATCAGACTTTCATTTTTAGTGCCTCCAGTACTTCTTAGGCCACGTTTTTTTTTTACTGTTGTGCTTTCCCAGATAAAAAAAATTCCCTTCTAGAATCTAAGATGCACTAATCTTATGGCACAAAGAAAGGGGAAAAGAATGAGTATTTATTATTTACTATCTTCCATCCCAATGTTGTTTCTTACTCACTTTCTCAACACCTTTTGGAGTTGGCTTGGTTATTTCAATTGTTCGAATGAGAAAATTGGGACTCAGTATATTGTCCAACTTAGTAAAGAATAAAGCTGGCATTTTAGCCTGAATCTGTCTGACTCCGAAGCTCTTTCTAATGTACCATAGGCTAATCATTTGCTGACATATCTGTATGTTCCATGGATTATGAATTGTTACCACTTCTTTAGAAAGTCGGAATTCATCCTCCTTAGAGGGTAGATGGAGATCCCAAAGTACCAGTGCTATCATTTCTTCTGCATATCATGTTGTTCCCTTTCATGATATCTTGACATAAATTTGGTCCTCTATGGCTTCCTAGTAATCTTCTTTATTTTTTGTAGCGCTTGTAATTGGTGATCACATGGTAAAAAAGATGAGCCCTTAGAAATGAAAGAGCCTAGCTAAAGCTCTTGGTGTCTTTATAGTTATTTGTTGTTGCATAGCAATATTTCCACAAATGTAGCCACTTACAGCAACACAGATTTACTATGTCACAGTTCCACTAGGTCAGGAGTCTGGATACAATTTATCTGGGTCATCTGCTTTAGCATCTCACAAGACTGCTCCTGAGGTGTCATCCAGGGCTGAGATTTGACAGGGAAGGGATCCACTTCCAGCATTCAGTCCCTTGCAGGCTGCCGGACTGAGGGCCTGAGGTTCTCAATGCCTGTCAGCTGGAGAACACTGTCAGTTCCTTGCCACATGGGCCTCCCCAGCATGACTTCCTCAAAGCCAGCAAGGGAATGACTCTCCTCACGAGACAGGCATTACAATCTTATGTAACATAGTCACACATGGAACCATGGACATCCCATCACCTTGGCCAGATTCTATTAGTTAGGAGCAAGTCCTAGTCCACTTGTATTCAGTGGGAAAAAGCCACAAGGGCATGAATACCAGGAGGTGGAACAATGGAGACCATTTTAGTGTCCACCTGGCACATCATCCATTCTTTTGGATAACACAGTGACTTTTACAGTTCTCTGAGGGTTTTCCTTGTCAACATCCCCTTAAATGACCGCAGAAATTCCTACTGGCTGTTTTTTATTAAAGCATTTTTTAACCCTATCTTTTCCTAGTGTTAACTCTACTATTCTGCTATGAACTTACAGCATATAAAGAATTAATTATAATTCTTTTTTTGGGGAATTTTTGAATTTTATTCTGCTTATATTTTAAGCAAGCAAGTTCTTATTAGTTATCCATTTTGTACCTATTAGTGTATATATGTCACTCCCAATCTTCCAATTCATTACCCCCCCTGCCCCCCCATCACTTTCCCCCTTTGGTGTCCATACATTTGTTCTCTATATCTGTGTCTCAATTTCTGCCCTGCAAACCAGGTCATCTGTACCATTTTTCTAGGTTCCACATATATGCATTAATATACAACATTTGTTTATCTCTTTCTGACGTACTTCACTCTGTATGATAGTCTCTAGATCCATCCACGACTCTACAAATGACCCAATTTCGTTCTTTTCTATGGCTGAGTAATATTCCATTGTATATATGTACCAAATCTTCTTTATCCATTCATTTGTCGATGGGCATTTAGGTTGCTTCCATGACCTGGCTATTGTAAATAGTGCTGCAATGAACATTGGTGTGCATGTGTCTTTTTGAATTATGGTTTTCTCTGGGTATATGCCCAGTAGTGGGATTGCTGGGTCATATGGTAATTCTATTTTTAGTTTTTTAAGGAACCTCCATACTGTTCTCTATAGTGCCTGTATCAATTTACATTCCCACCAACAGTGCAAGAGGGTTCCCTTTTCTCCACACCCTCTCCAGCATTTGTTATTTGTAGATTTTCTGATGATGCCCATTCTAACTGGTGTGAGGTGATACCTCACTGTAGTTTTGATTTGCATTTCTCTAATAATTAGTGATATTGAGCAGCTTTTCATGTGTTTCTGGGCCATCTGTATGTCTTCTTTGGAGAAATGTCTAAGTCTTCTGCCCATTTTTGGATTGGGTTGTTTGTTTCTTTAATATTGAGCTGCATGAGCTGTTTATATATTTTGGGGATTAATCCTTTGTCCATTGATTCATTTGCAAATATTTTCTCCCATTCTGAGGGTTGTCTTTTCGTCTTGTTTGTAGTTTTCTTTGCTTTGCAAAATCTTTTAAGTTTTATTAGGTCCCACTTGTTTATTTTTGTTTTTATTTCCATTACTCTAGGAGGTGGATCAAAAAAGATGTTGCTGTGATATGTGTCAAAGGGTGTTCTTCCTATATTTTCCTCTAAGACTTTTATAGTGTCCAGTCCTACATTTAGGTCTCTAATCCATTTTGAGTTTATTTTTGTGTATGGTGTTAGGGAGTGTTCTAATTTCATTCTTTTACATGTAGCTGTCCAGTTTTCCCAGCACCACTTATTGAAGAGACTGTCTTTTCTCCATTGTATATTCTTGCCTCCTTTGTCATACATTAGTTGACCAGAGGTGCATGGGTTTATCTGTGGGCTTTCTATCCTGTTCCACTAGTCTATATTTCCGTTTTTGTGCCAGTGCCATATTGTCTTGATTACTGTAGCTTTGTAGTATAGTCTGAAGTCAGGGAGTCTGATTCCTCCAGCTCCGTTTTTTTCCCTCAAGACTGCTTTGGCTATTTGGGGTCTTTTGTGTCTTCACAAAAATTTTAAGAATTTTTTTTCTAGTTCTGTAAAAAATGCCACTGGTAATTTGATAGGGATTGCACTGAATCTGTAGATTGCTTTGCGTAGTATAGTCATTTTCACAATGTTGATTCTTCCAATCCAAGAACATGGTATATCTCTCTATCTGTTGGTATCATCTTTAATTCCTTTCATCAGTGTCTTATAGTTTTCTGCATACAGGTCTTTTGTCTCCCTAGGTAGGTTTATTCCTAGGCATTTTCTTCTTTTTGTTGCAATGGTAAATGGAAGTGTTTCCTTAATCTCTCTTTCAGATTTTTCATCATTAGTATATAGGAATGCAAGAGATTTCTGTGCATTAATTTTATATCCTGCAACTTTACCAAATTCATTGATTAGCTCTAGTAGTTTTCTGGTGGCATCTTTAGGATTCTCTATGTATAGTGTCATGTCACCTGCAAACAGTGACAGTTTTACTTCTTTTTTTCTAGTTTGTATTCCTTTTCTTTCTTTTCCTTCTCTGATTGCTCTGGCTAGGACTTCCAAAACTATGTTGAATAATAGTGGTGAGAGTGGACATTCTTGTCTTCTTCCTCATCTTAAAGGAAATGCTTTCAGTTTTTCACCATTGAGAATGATGTTTGCTGTGGGTTTGTCGTATATGGCCTTTATTATGTTGAGGTAGGTTCCCTCTGTGCCCACTTTCTGGAGAGTTTTTATCATAAATGAGTGTTGAATTTTGTCAAAAGCCTTTTCTGCATCTATTGAGATGATCATATGGTTTTTTTTCTTTAGTTTGTTAATATGGTGTATCACATTGGTTGATTTGCATATATTGAAGAATTATTGCATCCCTGGGATAAATCCCACTTGATTATGGTGTATGATCCTTTTAATGTGTTGTTGGATTCTGTTTGCTAGTATTTTGTTGAGGATTTTTGCATCTATATTCATCAGTGATATTAGTCTGTAATTTTCTTTTTTTGTAGTATCTTTGTCTGGTATTGGTATCAGGGTGATGGTAGCCTCATAGAACGACTTTGGGAGTGGAGTGTTCCTTCCTCTGAAATTTTTTGGAAGACTTTGAGAAAGATGGATGTTAGCTCTTCTCTAAATTTTTCATAGAATTCACCTGTGAAGCCATCTGGTCCTGGACTTTTTTTGTTTCGAAGATTTATAATCACAGTGTCAATTTCATTACTTGTGATTGGTCTGTTCATGTTGTCTATTTCTTCCTGGTTCAGTCTTGGAAGGTTATACCTTTCTAAGAATTTGTCCATTTCTTCCAGGTTGTCCATTTTCTTGGCATAGAGTTGCTTGTAGTAGTGTCTTACGATGCTTTGTATTTCTGTGGTGTCTGTTGTAACTTCTCTTTTTCATTTCTAATTTTATTGATTTGAGTCCTCTCCCTCTTTTTCTTGATGAGTCTGGCTAATGGTTTATGAACTTTATCTTCTCAAAGAACCAGCTTTTAGTTTTATTGATCTTTGCTATTGTTTTCTTTGTTTCTATTTCATTTATTTCTGCTCTGATATTTATGATTTCTTTCCTTCTGCTAACTTTGGGTTTTGTTTATTCTTCTTTCTCTAGTTCCTTTAGGTGTAAGGTTAGATTGTTTATTTGAGATTTTTCTTATTTCTTGAGGTAGGCTTGTATTGCTATAAATTTCCCTCTTAGAACTGCTTTTGCTACATCCCACATGTTTTGGATCATTGTGTTTTCATTGTAATTTGTCACTAGGTATTTTTTGATTTCCTCAGTGATCTCTTGGTTATTTAGTAATGTATTGTTTAACCTCCACGTGTTTGTGTTTTCTGCGTTTTTTTCCCTGTAACTGATTTCTAATCTCATAGCAAGTGGTTGGAAAAGATGCTTGATATGATTTCAATTTTCTTAAACTTACTGAGGCTTGATTTGTGACCCAAGATGTGATCTATCCTGGAGAATGTTCTATGTGCATTTGAGAAGAAAGCATAATCTGCTGTTTTTGGATGGAATTCCCTATAAATATCCATTAAATGTATCTCGTCTGTTGTGTCATTTAAAGCTTGTGCTTCCTTATTAATGTTCTAGTTGGATGATCTGTCCATTGGTGTAAGTGAGGTGTTAAATTCCCCCACTATTGTTGTGTTACTGTCGATTTCCTCTTTTATAGCTGTTAGCAGTTGCCTTATGTACTGAGGTGCTCCTCGGTTGGGTGCATAAATTTTTACAATTGTTGTATCTTCTTCTTGGATTGATCTCTTGATCATTATATAGTGTCCTTCTTTGTCTCTTATAATAGTCTTTATTTTAAAGTCTATTCTGTCTGATACAAGAATTGCTACTCCAGCTTTCTTTTGATTTCCATTTGCATGGAATATCCTTTTCCATCCCCTCACTTTCCGTCTGTATGTGTCCCTAGGTCTGAAGTGGGTCTCTTGTAGACAGCATATATATGGGTCTCATTTTTGTATCCATTCAGCGAGCCTGTGTCTTTTGTTTGGAGCATTTAATCCATTCATGTTTACGGTAATTATCCGTATGTATGTTCCTATGACCATTTTCTTAGTTGTTATGGGTTTGTTTTTGTAGGCCCTTTTCTTCTCTTGTGTTTCCCACTTCGAGAAGTTCCTTTAGCAGTTGCTGTAGAGTGGGTTTGGTGGTGCTGAATTCTCTTAGCTTTTGCTTGTCTGTAAAACTTTTGATTTCTCCATCAGGTCTGAATGAGATCCTTGCCGGGTAGAGTAATCTTGGTTGTAGGTTCTTCCCTTTCATCACTTTAAATATATTGTGCCACTCCCTTCTGGCTTGTAGAGTTTCTGAGGAGAAATCAGCTGTTGACCTTATGGGAGTTCCCTTGTTGGTTATTTGTCATTTTTCCCTTGTTGCTTTCAGTAATTTATCTTTGTCTTTAATTGTTGCCAATTTGATTATTATGTGTCTCGGTGTGTTAGTCCTTGGGTTTATCCTTCCTGGGACTCTCTGCCCTTCCTCTACTGGGGTGGCTATTTTCTTTCCCATGTTAGGGAAGTTTTCTCCTATAATGTCTTCAAATATTTTCTCGGGTCTTTTCTGTCTCTCTTCTTCTTCTGGGACCCCTGTAATGCAAATGTTGTTGTTTTTAATGTTGTCCCAGCAGTTTCTTAGGCTGTCTTCATTTCTTTTCATTCTTTTTTCTTAATTCTGTTCCCTGGCAGTGAATTTCAGCATTCTATCTTCCAGGTTACTTATCTGTTCTTCTGCCTCAGTTATTCTGCTATTGATTCCTTCTAGTGTATTTTTCATTTCAGTTACTGTATTGTTCACATCTGTTTGTTAGCTCTCTAATTCTTCTAGGTATTTGTTCTTTAATTCTTCTAGGTCTTTGTTAAACATTTCTTGTGTCTCCTCGATCTTTGCCTCCATCCTTTTTCTGAGGTCCTGGATCATCTTCACTATCATTATTCTGAATTCTTTTTTTGGAAGGTTGCCTATCTCCACTTCATTTAGTTGTTTTCTTGGGGTTTTATCTTGTTCCTTCATCTGATACATAGCCCTCTACCTTTTCATCTTGTCTATGTTTCTGTGAATGTGTTTTTTGTTCCACAGGTGCAGGATTGTAGTTCTTCTTGCTTCTGCTGTCTGCCCTCTGGTGGATGAGGCTATCTAAGAGGCTTGTGCAAGTTTCCTAATGGGCCGGACTGGTGGTGGGTAGAGCTGACTGTTGCTCTGGTGGGTAGAGCTGGGTAAAACTTTAATCATCTTGACTGCTGATGGGTGGGGCTGGGTTCCCTCCCTGTTGGTTGTTTGGCCTGAGGCAACCCAACACTGGAGCCTACCTGGGCTCTTTGGTGGGGCTAATGGCAGACTGTGGGAGGGCTCACGCCAAGGAGTACTTCCCAGAACTTCTGCTGCCTGTGTCCTTGTCCCTGCGGTGAGACACAGCCACCCTCTGCCTCTGTAGAAGAGCCTCCAACAGTAGCAGGTAGGTCTGGTTCAGTCTCCTATGGGGTCACTGCTCCTTCCCCTGGGTTCTGATGTGCACACTACTTTGTGTGTGCCCTCCAAGAGTGGAGTCTCTGTTTCCTCCAGTGCTGTCAAAAGTCCTGCAGTCTAATCCCACTAGCCTTCAAAGTCTGATTCTCTTGGAATTCTTCCTCCCGTCGCTGGACCCCCAGGTTAGGAATCCTGACGTGGGGCTCAGAACCTTCACTCCATTGGGTGGACTTCTGTGGTATAAGTGTTCTCCAGTTTGTAAGTCATCCACCCAGCAGTTATGGGATTTGAGTTTATTGTGATTGTGCCCCCGCTGCCATCTCATTGTGGCTTCTCCTTTGTCTTTGGATGTGGGGTATCTTTTTTGGTGAGTTCCAGTGTCCTCCTGTCGATGATTGTTCAGCGGTTAGTTGTGATTCTGGTGCTCTTGCAAGAGGGAGTGAGCGCACGTCCTTCTACTCCGCCATCTTGAACCAGTCTCCTAGTTATAATTCTTTAATATCACTCTTTTTTCACAGGCACACACGCACACACACATGCACTCTCACAGATAAACATTCACAGACACACACACACAGCACAGCAACTCACAGCATCTCCTCAGATTTCTTCCCCAAGACCAGTCACCTGTCTGGTCCCCATGGTCACATGCAACATTCTTCCCCTGACCTGTTGCTATGCTCATAAGTCATTTCCCAGATTTGAATTCTTTTCTTTCCATAATTATTAAAGGAAGGTAATTTGCTTCTTTCACCATGAGCTTTCTAGTTTTTAAAGCTTGTTTATAGTTTTTAAAGAATTCATGTCAACATTATATGTCTTGCAGGAACTTTGGCCAGTTTCTTCCTTATACCCTACAAGAAATAGCCTGTGGTCAAGTTAATTCAAAGGAGAATGCATGAAGTCTGCAGTGCTGGGAGATGGGAATGACAGTATTGACCCAAGTCTCTGCTACTGTCAGCCAGCTAGACCACTTATGTCGTAAAGAAAATCAGCATGTCTGGAACCTCAGCTGTTAGGGCTTGAGTTGGTGTTTGCCTCTTTGGACTCTCGTTTCCCACCCAATACATTTTATTTTATTACAGGAAAAATAATTTAGGGCTTTGGCAAAAACAGTTAAATAATTCAGAAACTGGTGATTTTTTTTCAAATTTGTAGCTGGATCAAATATTCATAAGCTGTAGATCTGTAGGTTCATTTCTTAGATGGGAAGTGCATGGGACCACCAATGCTTTATCACAGTGTGGCTGACAGAGCTCAAAGACAGGGAGCCCTGGGCTTGGTATTTATGTAAAAAAAAAAAAAAAGTGCTCTGCACCATTGCCTTAAATCCATTCTGCCATATTTAGACCCTTGGTACTTGTCATTTGATATGGCATCATTGACAATGACTGGAGCTTCAAACACACCTTTTGTCCTCTGTGGTGTTTCCAGTATCCCTTTCAGTAAATTTTTAATGACCTTTCAATTATGGGCCAAACAGCAATTGACAGAATGCACCCTTGTCTAAAACTAGCACTTAGTAGAGTGATGTTTTTAGATAGCAGTTAGTTTCCACAATGCTATCATGATATTTGTGAACATACTTTAGGGTTGATCTTAATGATCCCATTACAGTATGCTCTGCTTTTTTTCACAAATGTGATAGTCTTGCTTTTGTAATATTGTGGAGAAGCTCCAGATTTCGGTTTTGATTGGAAAGGACTAAGCTAGTGTGTTTTTCCCGTCTGGGCCTGTGACTTGCTAGAATCTGATCTGCTGAAGGTCTTTGGTGGGTTCCCAGTGTAGCCCTGTAGTGCAGTGTGGGAGAGAGCTATAGCCATTCCACGTGAAATCACTAGGAGGTGGAGCTGCTATAGCAGTGCCCTTGTGAACCATTAGGTGTGGTGAAAGGCCTCATGGAAGTTTCCAAAAACTATAGGCCAAGACACGATGCTTCATACAAAGTTTATCTTTTCCATAAAACAATTTTGAATCCTTTCAACTGTGTGTACTTTCCTTCTAAATGTATAACTGCCACCACCTTTGGTGAATGAGTGAAATCTACAAGTTGATACTTGAGCAATAATTCAGAAAACAGCCCAAAATACTCTTGGATGTAAGAGGAATGAAAATGTTTGTTGCTGTTACTACTAATTAGTTGGTATTGTACAATTCTTATCTTTGGGCTTGGTTTTTATAGGTGTAAAACGGCTATATGGAATATTATATGTATATAGCATAGCCATGTCCCATTAGAAGTTAGGTATTGACAATAACAGAGGGAGACTCCCAGGCCAACAGACCCAGAATGAATGCATAATCTCCTTCTGGGGCTAAGAAAATAGGGTTGATCTTTTTTATTCCTGAATCTTTAGTGCTCCGAGGATATTTTGCAGTTAAATGCTTATGAAAATAAAAACATATTTTTCTGCAGTGTGTTTATATTGCTATTTAGATATGACCTTGAAGTCTATCTCAGTGATTGACTTCTGACTTCTCTGTTAGGAACATGCCTTTGCAGAGCTAAGGGGAGTTCGATGGCATTCAGTAATGTTACTCTTGTATTAATGTGTTCTCTTTCCAAACCAAACCATATTTGTGGGTTTTCTGGGTTTTTTTCACCAGCTGGAGTTTGGGTTTCTAAATAAGGGGCCTAAAACCCCCAGATGGTATGGATCTCATATTTCTACATTATGATCATATTTATTAATATTTACCCAAAGAAAGTATTCTCTATTTCAACCTTACAATGTGGAATATTTACAGTTTTGCTTGTCTCACTGACTTTCTTTCATATCCTGGCGTATTCTTTCTGTCCTGTGCCCTTTGCACATTCTTTTCCTTCTACTTGGAATTCTCTTTCCCTCTTTTTGCCTTGTTAATTCACCTTTAGATCTTAGCTCAAAGTAGTTTTTCAGAGAATCTTATAAGAAATACTCTACTTTGCCATGAACTAGGTCTGTTTTTTTTAATTAAAAGTTGTATATCTCTTCTTGGTGGCGCAAACCTCAAGTATTATTTGATAATATATTGTGCAGCCAGTTGATTAACATCTGAATTCCCAGTCAGAATATATACGTCTTGAAGTTGAACACCGTCTTATTCACAGTTCTACCCCAAGCCCCTCACTCAGATCCTTGCATAGGAGATGTTCAGTATTGAATGAATGAATGAATGAATATTGTTTGAAGAATTTGACTAATTTTGATCCAATTTGATATACTACTAAAGGATAGCAGTGTACACTTTAGGTCTAGTTGTGGCTTCAACTACCACTGATTCTCTGATGTCTCACAGATCTCTATACAGAATTCTCCTCTGATCTCAACATCCACTTAACCAACTCCCTATAGAACATACTTACCTGAACCCAAAAGAAGGCTTTCAATCTCAAGCTGCCCAAACTGGAATTCATGACAGAACCAATAGGATATGTATTTATAAGAGGAGGTTTATTATAGAAATTGGCTCACGTGGAGACCAAGAAGTTCCATGATTTGTGTCTGTAAGCTGGAGAACCAGGAAAGCCAGTGGTTCAATTTAGTTTGAGTCCCAAAGCCTGAGAATCAAGGGAGCCAATGATCTAAGTCCCAGTCCAAACCCAAAGGCCTAAGAATCGGGGGGGAGGGGGGACATGATGTAAGTCCCAGTCTGAGACCGAAGACCCCAAGAGCACCATGTCCAAGGGCAGGAGAAGATGGATGTCTTAGCTCTAGAGAAAGAGCAAATTCCTTTGTCTTTGTGTTCTGTTAAGGCCCTCAACAATTTGGATGATGCCCACTGGCATTGGTGAGAGCAATATTCTTTACTCAATCTAAGGATTCATATGTTAATCTCTTCTCAAAACACCCTCACAGACACACCCAGAGATAATGTTTTACCAGCTATCTGGGAATTCCTTAGCCTAGTTAAGTTGACATATAAAATTAACCATTGTAAGTAACAGAATTTTGTTCAGAGGCAGGGAATTATATAAATTGGGGTTTTACAGTCATGGATCCATTAGGAATTGTGGTCTGAAGGGGTTTATATAAAATAAAATTCAAATACATTTGATTGTGCAATTCTAATTCATAATAATGGAAGCATGATTCAAATTTGAATCAAAATAGAGCCAAGAACAGCTATTGGGAGAGAGGAGGAGGTATTTCTCATATATTTTTGTTTGGAATAGAAAAATGTTTGGATTTTTCCTTCTGAAGAGAAATTAGATGTTAAATAACATTTAATACGTGACAAGCAAACAGTGTCTAATCTGATAGAAGGGGGATATGACATATTCTGAGATAGATGTTGAAACTGAGCAAGAAACTGAGGTTGGATAATCATCTTTTATGGTTACATTTGGGGGACATTTCTGTTGATCAAAGTTTTTTTTTTTAAATAAATTTATTTATTTATTTTTCATTGTGTTGGGTCTTCATTGCTGCATGCAGGCTTTCTCTAGTTGTGGCAAGTGGGGGCTACCCTTCGTTGTGGTGTGCGGGCTTCTCATTGCGGTGGCTTCTCTTGTTGTGGAGCACAGGCTCTAGGTGCGTGGGCCTCAGTAGTTGTGGTATGCAGGCTCGGTAGCTGTGGCATATGGGCTTAGTTGCTCTGCAGCATGTGGGATCATCCCGGACCAGGGTTCGAACCCATGTCCCCTGCATTGGCAGGCAGATTCTTAACCATTGCTCTACCAGGGAAGTCCTGATCACAGTTTTAATGGAAAAACTTGTTGAATAGGATCCCATGTAGTTCCATTTTAACAAGCTTGGCTCCAGAAGTTGATCCAGTCTCATGTGACTTAAGTTATATCAAAATACTTCATTCTTTGAGGCTTTTCTATATACCAACTGTCAAATCATTCTCTGCAGCTCATACTTTTCTCAACATCTGTACCAAAGAGTATTCTCTTGAGAGGTGAGAAAAGATTATGATATTTTAAATCTTGCAGGATAAATGCTGAATTTTAGTGGGGTTTTTTTGAGACTATATGAAAAATGAAGTGTATCTGCAGCAGTTCATTACAGCCCTGGAGCAAGTATTGGCTGATGAGATATCCAATTATGTTATAGTTGATGGCACTGCCTAGAATTTATTCTTTATCCCCAAATTGGTCATGTTGGACTTAGGTTTTTTGAATTTCAAGATGTTTTTAATAAAAGAAATATTTTCTGTTAGGGGTCTATGGCAGAGGTCATCTCTGGTCAACTGTTTATCCCTCAATGCTCAGTGAACTTCTCTTCTTCTCACGTACTCAGCCCAGGACATTGCATGCAAGGCCTTCAATAAATGAAAGAACTTGTAGAGCTTAAAAGAAACCATGGCATTTTCTCAAGGTCCATGCATTGGTGTGGTTAGGCGATAAGAGAACTCATCAGAAACATATAGTCACAGGGGTTCACACTTGTGTCTAGCAGTGATAATGTGAACCTTCCTTTCCTTTGTGATCATTTTTTTTTTTTGCTTTGCCTTGAGGATGAGAAGATACAGTCACTTAGAGTTGTGAACTTCCAACAGAAATGGCATTTCTATCCTACTTGAGAAGTGGCCAAGGATGAATGAACCTTGCCCTCATGGACTTCAGATGCCAAGTTCCTGGAGTCCATACAATCAGGGCTGGTTCAAGAGGGACACATTCAAGTCTGAAAACTTTTAAAAGTATGAAAATGTATTTTTCCTATGTATTTTTCCTATCAATTTCCTAACAATCTGTGTTTATAGGTAGGTTTTTTAAAAGGTAGATAATGGTAAAGGAAATTTAGTGCATTATTTTCTAGTAGTATTTAACTATTGTACAATGACTTTTTGATTTTGTGTCATCTCCCCTATAAGAGTGAGGCAGTCTCAAGGAATGAGCTTTCTCTTAATCATCTTTCTATGCTGAGTGGCTTTATATCACATCCTTATGTGACTGTGGACTAAATGAGCAAGAGAGGTTACTGCAACCATTGTTTCAGGTCTACAGTTATATAACCAATAACAGTGCACTGTCACACAGGAGAAAGTAATCTGATTAATAAATGGGCAGAGGAACTGAATAGACATTTTCCCCAAGAAGACATACTGATGGCCAACATGTACATGAAAATGTGCTCAACATTGCTAATCAACAGGGAAATGCAAATCAAAACCAAAATAAGATATCACCTCACACCTGTTAGAATGGCTATCATCAAAAAGAGAAGTGTTAGCAAGAGTATGGAGAAAAGGAAGTGCTTGTACACCATTAGTGGGAATGTAAATTGGTATAGCCTCTATGGAAACAGTAAGGAGATTCCTCAAAACATTAAAAATAGAACTACCATACAATTCCACAATCCCACTTCTGGGTATATATCCAAAGGAAATGAAAACTGGATATTGAAAAGGTATCTGCACTCCCGTGTTCACTGCAGCATTATTCACAATAGCCAAGATATGGAAACAACTTAAACAATCATCAGTGGATGAATGGATAGAGAAAATGTGGTATATATACAATGAAATATTATTCAACCGTGAGAAAGAATGAAATCTTGCCATTTACAACAGGATGGATGGACCTGGAGGGCATTATGCTGAGTGAAGTAAGCCAGACAGAGGAAGACAAATGCTGTATGGTATCACTTATGTGTGGAATCTTTAAAAAAAAAAAGTCAAACTCTTAGAGAATAGAAAAGTGGTTGCCAGGGGCTGGGGGGGGGGTGGTTGGGAGAAATAGGTAGAGTTTGGTAAAAGGGATCTAATGTAAAATGTGGTAAATATAGTTGATGAATTGTATTGTAAAATTGAAATTTGCTAAAGAGAGTAGAACTTAGATGTTCTCACCAAAAAAAAGGATAAATAAGAAAGGTACATTTGGTAGTGTATATATGTCAGTGCTACTCTCTCACTTCGTCCCAGCTTACCCTCCCCACCCACCCACGTCCTCAAGTCCATTCTCTACGTCTGTGTCTTTATTCCTGTCCTACCCCTAGGTTCATCAGAGCCATTTTTTTTTTTTGATTCCATATACATGTGTTAGCATACGGTATTTGTTTTTCTCTTTCTGACTTATATAGCTGGTGGGAAGCAGCTGCATAGCACAGGGAGATCAGCTCGGTGCTTCGTGACCACCTAGAGTGGCGGGATAGGGAGGGTGGGAGGGAAATGCAAGAGGGAGGGGATATCGGGATATACGTATATACATATAGCTGATTCACTGTTATACAGCAGAAACTAACACAAACGTTGTAAAGCAATTACACGCCAATAAAGATGTTAAAAAAAATAAGAAAGGTAATGGATGTGTTAATTAAATGGGGGGAATTCCTTCACAATTTAAAAGAACATCAACTCATCTGGAGCAAAAGCCTGAGGCAGAGAGGGAACCTCAGAATAAGACCCACAGAGAATGGCTAGGAGGTGGTTCAACAGCTTGCAGCTACAACCAGAGGAGGACAATGAGATTTGGCCCTGGTGTGCGGCCCACTCAGGAATAGGAAGGTCAATCTATGTATAGTGTGACTCTAAATTCTCAAAGGGAGTCTTTTGCAGGTCTCAGTTTACGAGTGAATTGAAGAGCACTATTTCTAGACCCTCACTCTTGGAATCATAAGAACTGAACTTCGTGCACCTCACTTTCCCCAACTGGAAAATGGGGGAAATAATTGTATCTACCTCACAGGGTTGTATAGAAGATTAAACGAGATAACACACGTAAGGAGCTTAGAAGAATGTTTGGCACATAGAATCCACTCAACAAAGGTTAGCTTTTATTATTTCCAGAATTTGATTAATGGGAAGAACACTTTCCAAATTGGAAGGATAGGATCAGTAAAATTCTTCGTGCCATAGGACTCAGAGAAAGAAGGATTTAGAGACATCTCCTTTAGTGTCAACAAGCATGAACAAATATTATTTTACGGATTTGATCCCTACACTCCACAGTTTACTGATAAATTTTCCATGGGTGCTGATGGCAGTCTACAGTTGAATCAGCCTTCCACCAGTGGAAAAAGAAATCATATGCCTATTTATTTGGCTTTACTTCTCTCTTTTTCTTTCACTTATCTCTCAAATATATATAATTTCCTCATTTTCCTTTCTGACAGAGCAGCACAAAATGTCAGAGTTGGGCAGATAGCATCATGTGGTCACAGAATTCTTTTTTTATATAGGTGCATTTTTAAAAATAAATTTATTTTATTTATTTTTTATTTTTGGCTGTGTTGGGTCTTCACTGTGTGTGGGCTTTCTCTAGTTGCGGTGAGCAGGGGCTACTCTTCGTTGCGGTGCGTGGGCTTCTCATTGCGGTGGCTTCTCTTGTTGCAGAACATGGGCTCTACGCATACAGGCTTCAGTGGTTGTGGCACACGGGCTCAGTAGTTGTGGCTGGCGGGCTCTAGAGCACAGGCTTAGTAGTTGTGGCGCACGGGCTTAGTTGCTTCGCAGCATGTGGGATCTTCCCGGACCAGGGCTCGAACCCATGTTCCCTGTATTGGCAGGCTCATTCTTAACCACTGTGCCACCAGGGAAGCCCCACACAATTTTTATCATCTGAACTCATAGGAGGGGAGTTTTTTCTCCTTCATTCCCAGAGAAAGGCACTGTTCTGATAAACGAGGGAGTCAAGATTGGTAATAATAATATCATCAAACTGCTTTCTGAAGTGAGCGCTTGGGTGAAACACGTTGTTTTCCTACCCCAAATCTAAAGTGTTGAAAATATTCTCTTGGTGAGCCTGAGGGAAAATAGGCATTCTCATACATTACTGGTGGGAAGGAAAAATGGCATAAACCCAATGGAGGGGATCAGACGGTAGCTAGCCAAATTACATAAACACTTATCCATTGACTAGCAGCCCCCTTTTAGGAATCTACTCAAAGACAGTTTGGCAAAAATATAAAAGCATGTCTTTAGGGGAAACACTGACCAAAACTGCTCACCCTGGAGAGGCAAAACAGTAGCCACTTGCATGAGTCTACTTACAGCAGGAGGTCCTGGTAAGAAACGTGGAAGTAATAAGCTACCACCAAGTTGTAGAATTCAGGAAAGGTCAGAAGGAGAGAGGAGACGCCAGTTCATACGTCCGACCAACCTCCCAGAATCCTTCTTGTTGGAATCTATCTTGGCTGAACGATGCGTGCACCACCAGGAAGGGCTCCTTGAGTGAGAACGATTGGCCAGAGACAACCTGGAAACTAACCCCATTCCCATAAAACCCGAGACTGCGAGCCACGTGGCAGAGCAGTCCTCCTGGATTCCCATACCCTCCTGCTCTCCACCCGGGTGCCCCTTCCCAATAAAGTGTCTTGCTTTATCAGCACGTGTGTCTCCTGGGACAATTCATTTCCGTGTGTTAGATGAGAGCCCACTCTCAGGCCCTGGAAGGGATCCCCCTTCCTGCAACCTATCTACACAAGGCTTCTCATCGTAGCACAACTTGTAATTTCAAAGACTGCGAACAGCTCACTGTCTATCAACAAGGGTTTAGATGAATAAACTAAGGTACAATTACACAATGCAGTACCATGCAGCTGTAAATGTGGAATATCTATGTATATACTGCTCTGGAGTGATTTCCTGGACAAATGGAAATACCAAGTGCAGAACAGTGCATCTGATAAGCTGTCTTATATCTAAGAAAGGTGTGGGCTAAGAATATATAAATATTTTGCTTGTACTTAAATAATGGAAGGATAAACCAAGACCTAATAAAAATCGTTATCTCTGTGGGGGCGGAAGGGGCACAGCAGGTGGGACCAGTGCTTCATGGGACTGAGTTTTGATCTCTCTATATGTTCTACATAATCATGAAACAAAATTAAGTCAAAATGAAACTAGCAAGGCCTCCAAATCAAAAGCAAAATGAAACAAATTCATTAAAAAAATATATTCCTTACATTGCAGATGAACTCAGGCCAGGAGGTGGTATTACAAACTGTATTTTGTTCAGACCCAGAAACTGAGACACTAAGAGCTGAACTGTGGCTGATGGGAGGAGGCATCATAGAATTCTGGTTTGCTTCTTGATCTTGGTTGGTTGACCAGTCTCCTTTCATTGCACCTGCTTTATTGGAAGATGAGCATCTCACAGGAAATGTAACATGAATCGCTAACAAAGCCAATGACAACTACTTTTAAAGAGGTATCCTGTAATTGTGTCATCTGGTCAAATTTACTAGCGAATGGGAAAAAACCATGAACAGCAAGCAGCTTAGGATTCCTAAAACTGATCAGTGCGTTCCGTGGACGTCAGATTTGCACTCTTAGGACTGAAGTTCTGTTGATGAAGAAGCTATTGGTGCATCTGAGCTGTCATTCCTTGGACATTGTCCTCGGAACCATATTCCTCATATGCACGTACCACGTGGAAAAACGTGACATCTGGCTCCTCAGCAGAGCCAGCCAAAGAAGTCAGTCCCAACTTTCAAGGCAGCTTTCCTCAAAGTTGTTCTGGACGAAGATTCCAAACCAGTGCTTCTAGCACTTTCAAAGAGTTTCTTCAGCCACAGGGAGAGAGTGAATGGTGCTGCAGAGCTGCCAGAACAGTATTCAAGTTTCTCTCTTGGAACGGCTAGAGGAGCCAGCTTCTTAGGAAGCAGCCTGCTGCTGCGGGATGACACGGGGCCCCAGCAGCCTTGAAAAGTCTCTGACTACCCTGAAGTTGGAGGCCATCCTGGGGAATCTATGCAGTGTAAGCTTGGGCAGGCCAAATGGCCACTTGGAACTGCCAAAGGCTGCCTGGATCACTAGTTCACATAAGCTTGGGCTCAGCAGGCTAAGCTGCTGGCATTTGTTCAGTGGGGAAAAAATAAAATAAACTTTGTATGGCAAGTGATAACCCTGACATTTCAATATATTTACCACAATGATGTTTCCTAGAGTCAGAGTAAAACAAATTAGAATTATAAATGCCGTCCAATTTTCCTAACAGCTCTTGTGAGTTATTAGTGGAAATCAAATCACCTTAGTCAATCAAAGGCAGCATAAATGCCACTATGCTGTTCTCCCTGAAGATCTGAAAACACCTATCATTCCTATGGAGTGCTGCAACTCCTTCCTTGCAGTAGAGACTAAGCACGTCTGCATAGATATGAAAATCAAGTCAATGATTTGTACTTCTACTTAGTATTGTACTTAGACTTGGTTACCTCTTTGAGCTTGGGCCTAAAATTTGATGCAATGCTTAAAGCTTCTTAGGAGCTCTGGAAGTGAATCAAAACATATCATTATCCTTTCTGCCTGGGAAATCAGTGTGAGTGTCACACTATCTGCATGTATAGAGGAATTTAAAATCAGCATTAACTCATGATCATTCTACATGAGACATTGAATTGAGGGTCTGTGACTGTTTTTCAAGGAGACCTCTTGGTGAGGTGCAGGACACTCGGACGGCTGCTTGAAATAAATCTTTCATTCCCATCAACCTTCACCTGAGGAGGAAGCAAAGAGCACCTCGTTCCTCTCTTGGTCACGGGTTGTGGTAGTTGCTGAATATTTGGATGGGTTGTCAACTTGATAGCTGTTAGCTATGTCCTCCTTAATTGGAGCCCCACAGAACAATAATGAAGTATCCTCTCCATGCAGATGACTCTGTGATTGATGACCTAGCTGAGGAAATCATTTACAAACACAGGCCAAAATTCACCCTGGTGATGGATCTCATCTGATATTCTCTTGGTCCTCTGAGTGTGGCTCTTTGATTGACACCCATGGTATTGTGATAACCCAAGAGGAAAATCTTGCCTCTAGACACAACGAAGGCCCTAAATTGACTCACTCTTATTGAAATGGAGTGAAACTTTGTTAGTCTCTTTTTTTAGCAGACGGAAGGTTTACTGCATATATATTTTTAATGCTGTGTGGGTGAAAATATTACACTGGAAGTAATATTGGTTGATTGACATTTTAAAATATTGGGCTGTGTTTTTGCATGGTCATTTTCTCAGATGTGCAGAAGCAAGCAGGTGCTGGAGTCACAATGATGCTTCCTTTGGGAGGCAGTGTTATAAAGGGCACAGAAGATGTGTTGATTTAATGATCAATTTCAACTTGCACAAGATTTCCTACCTCCTTTCAACAACGAATTAAGTCACATAGCAACACTTTTATTTATTTATTTATTTATTTATTTATTACTGTTAAGGATATTCAGCTTACCATTAGAAATAGTTGGGTTAATTTAAAAATTATAAATGAAAGATAGAATATTCCAAGAAAGTACAACCTCATAACCTGCAGCAGACATTTGTAAGGAAAGCTGCTATTCATGCTAAGGAGGGCTACTGAGTGAGATTTTAAAATAAGAATCAAATGGCTAGTATGCACCAGGAATTGTTCTCATTATAAGTTATAGGAATCAACTCAGGCAAGAGGGTTCGGAAAATAATGAAAAGAATTAGAAGAATGTCAAATTATGTGATTAACATTGTCTGATGCAATGTTAAGTGCAATGCATTTATATCCATGTAGACAGATTCTTGCATTTATGTTTTCCCTTTAGAACCATATTAAGTAGAATTAATGTTTATCTGTTGCTCTCAGACCTTAGAAATTTACTCCCAAGGATCTTGAGCAAAGATATTGGCAAGAACATAGGGCAACTGACAGTGATATATAGTGACCTATTTTATCTCATTCAATTATAATGTAAGTATAGGAAAATCCACCCATTCATTCACTTAGTCATCCATTATTTCACACAATTACATATTGAGGGCTTACTAGGTGACTGAAGTTCAGGGTTAAAATTAGATCTGTATCAATTCTGTGATTATAAAAATACATGTGGTCATAGGCAGTACATATGTAAATGCATGTTTTCATGCATTCATTTGAATATTGTTGAGCACCTATTACAAGTAAGGTACTGTGCTAGGCATGACCGGAAATATAGCAATGAATTGGAAATGATACTCTACCTCTTTGTAATATAATCACCACTTGCCAGTCTTGAGGAGGGTAGAGCTTGCTTTAGAGAATGCTCCATGAAGTAGACAGTATTTGAGCTGGACCTTGGAGGCCTTGGATTTCCCTTGGTGGGGATGGGGAAAGAGAAAATAGAGGAAACTTTCTAAGTAGCTATTCAGAGATGGAAAGCGGCAGGGAATGTTTAGAATGACCATTTGGCAAGGCACAGCAGAATAATGGAATGAGCCAAGAGGAGCAGCTGCAGGAGATAAATAAGGGACCAGATCGGAGCAGGCTTGCTTTGAATACCGGAGAGTGTGAGCTCTGTTCTTACACATTGGGGTGCCATTTGTGTTTTCTGAGGAAAGTTGTAATAAGATCAGACCTGGGCTAGAACAACCTTTACCAGATGGTGGTGTAGAGGGTGTCTTTAAGGGGGAGCAGCCCCAGGTATGGGGACCAATTAGACAAGTGGTGGGGACATACATGAGACATGTGAGGAGTGAACTGACAGGGCTTGATAACACACTGAATGTTGAAGATAAGGAAGGAGAGGCCAAGATGGCATCACACTTTCCAAACCCGAGTGGGGAGAAGGAAAGTCAGAGATGGGAAATATTTGGGACTAAAGATGGTTAAGTCCTACTTTATGCTGCGTGAACACATATACCGTATAATTTCTCCTAACACAGTATTTTCTCCTTTTCACAGTAAAATTTCTCCTAAAAGTAAAAATTGCTTTACTTCCTAGAATTAAATGGTCAGTAGTTTCTTAAAGTTGGCATTGCCTAGGGAGTGATTTCCTACAGCAGGTAAAAGCAGTCTTAGGAGCACTAACGTGTCTTTCTCAACATTTACATTTCAAGAGTCATAGAAAAGACAGCACCTACTTCAGGATAGGTGAATAAAGCTTACTCCTCCAGCCCCCAGCACTGATAGGGGTCTGGTTGCTGGGAGCAAGGAGAGCAGAGGTGACCTGACTGGGATCAAAGCAGCCTTGGATTCTCTCACCGCCAGCCCTATCCCCTGGGGGGTGATTGGGTGAGTGGTGTCAGCAGGGGAAGAGAGAATGCGGTGGTATCGGCGCGCCTTCATTCCCTCACCAGTTAGCCAGCAGCTGATTTCTTTTGTCCATTTCCTGCTCACCTTCAGTGTATGTTTGGCTCTTCCTTTTGGTTTTACCTTCTCATATATTTTACTTCTCTTCAATCCTGACAATCCTAAACTAGTTTGACTCCCCATCCTCTGTTCTTTTAGACCTTCTTCCTGCCATTTTCCTGCCTCCTGTTTTATTTTGATTTTTTATTATGAAATAATCCAAACATACAGAAAAAAATCATAGAGAATAAGTAATGTAGAAAACACCCACTCACCATGAAACTTTAACAAGTGTTAACATTTTGCCTTATTTACTTTGAATCTTTTTTGAGAAATAAAAATACTCTTTCCTTGTGTCTCTTTTTCTCTATAGGTATAGATATAGTTGTGTATCTCACACACAGAGTTAAAGTCTGTACATCTCTTCCATACCATGACACTCTCATTCCCCAGCTATTAGCAGTATCTTGAATTTGTCATTTTCATTTCCATGCATGTTTTTATATTATTACTGAGACTACATATATACCCCATACAAACATTAAATAGTGTTGTTTTGCATGTTTTCAATTTTTGTACTGATAATATATTGATATTCTATAACTGTCCTTTCCCTCCTCCAATCTAATGTCTTTGAAATTTTTCTATGTTGATAAACGTACTTCTAATTCATTTGGTTTGATAGCTGTATAAAGTCCTTTGTATGAATATACTACAATTTATTTATCCAATTTGCTCTTAATGAACATTAAATTGTTTCCATTTTTTTTTCTTTCTATAACAAAAATAGCTGCGACGATTATTCTTGTGCCTGTCTTCTTGGGCACATATACTAGAGAATTTTATCTGGATTACATACCAACAATTGTTATATTACCAGGCACGCTGTCTTTACTAATAATTGCCATATTGATCTCCAGAGTTATGGAACCAGTTTGTATGCTCAGTACAATGTATGAACACTTGGTCTTTCTCCACATTCTCGTCAACATGAGGTACTGTTAGGCTTTTAGATTTGCCAATGTGTTGGGAATGAAATAGCATCTCATTTTTGTTTTACTTTGCATTTCTTTAATTACAAATGAGATTGAGCATTTCTTCATAAGTTTATTGTAAATTCTAGTTTCTTCTTTTGTGAAGTGCTTGGATATATACTTTGTCCATTTCTTCGGATAGTATGTCCTTTTCTTTCTGATTTATTTCACATATTCCTTTTATATATATCTTCTCCTAGTCTGGGGCTAGATTTTATTTGTGGTATCTTTTGATGTAGAAAAGCTTTTAATTTTAATGAGCCAAATGTATCAATCTTTTCTTATATTTTTGTTTTGTTTTGTTTTTCTACCTTTTCTTCTATTGTCTTTGTTCTCTGGGTGTATGTTATAATAACCTTATGAACTTAATTGGCTTGCCTTCCCACTTTTTATTTTCTGAAATAATGTTTTTTTAAAGTGGAGGTTATAAATTTCTTGAAGGTTTGATAAACCTTATCTGTAAAATTTTGCCACTTGTTTTGAGGGGGGAAGACTGTGGGTAGAAGAAATATTTGACTGCTATTTTTTTGATGTGTGGTTTAATAATTTACACAGGTTTTCTATTTATTCAGTCAATTTTGTAAATTAAATTTTTATAGAAAATTATCAATTTATTGGCATAAAGTTACTCAAATTATTTTTAATGATTTTATCCATCTCTACCTGTAATCATGTCCTTTTAATTGTAATATTACTTATTAAGGTCTTATTTTTTCAAAGATCAACTTTTATTTCATAGATTCTCCCTGTTGTTTGTTTCTGTTTCATAAATGTCTTCTTTTACATTTTACTTGCTACTTTATATGCTTTTATGGTGTACTCTTTCAAGTTTTTATTTAATTGCTTAATTATTTTATTTATTTGCGTTTTCCAGCTTTACTGAGCTATAATTGCCGAAATCACAAGATATTTAGAGTGTGACTTGATATACATAAATGTTGTGAAAGGATTCCCACCATATAGTTAATTAATACGTCCATCTTAAAAAACGTTGACTGTTTTATAACAAATTCATTGACAGCCAGACATTTCACTCTAAGTAATATTTTAGATGCATATCACAAGCTTTGAAAGGTAGTATGTTTAGCATCATTCAGTAACTTCTGATTTTCTTTTAATCCATGGATATTTAGAGGTCCAATTTTTAATTTCCAAACATATATTTCTTAACTTACTATGTTTTTATTGTTGATTTTGATTTTAATTGTGCTGTGTTCAGAGAATATAGGCTATATGATATGTATTCATTGAAATTTGTTAGTGCTTCCTTTCTGATTTAGATACCTTTAGTTTTTTTCAATGTGTGCTTACAAAGGATCTGTACTCTCTATTTTGGGCATATAGAATTTTACATGTATCTTAGATCAAACATATTAATTTGTTGTTCAAATCTTCTATATTACTCTTTTTTAAAACTTGATGTATTCATTATGCTTCATTTAAGAAAGCTGTAACTTGAGAATTACTAGTTTCCCATGACTTCTCTCAGATTTGGCTTTATATTTAAAGGCCTTGCTGACTAGAGTGGGTTCAAGAGAGAACAATGGCATGCCTTCTTGCTGTTTGGTACAAACAATGTCCTGATTAACTCACTGACTTCTATGTTCATTCCTTCAACAAATGTTTACTGAATACTTACGATGTGCCCATCACTGTTATAGGTACTGTGAATAGAATAGTTAACAAACACCCCCAAGTCCCTACTTTCAAGGAGTTTATATCAAAATGGGAGAGAGAGAGAGACAGTTCACCATAAACCTCCAGTCTCTAAGGTTGGGTAGCTGCGAGTGCTGTGAGGGATAACGCAGGGGAGGGGAGAGAGACGACAGGCTGGTGCGGGGAGCTGCTGTTGCAAGGGGTGGTCAGAGAAGGCACCCTGAGGAGGTGACGCCTGAGAAGCACCGAACAAAGCAAGGAGGTTAGCCATGTAGTCCCTGAGGAAGATCACTCCAGACAGAGACAACAGAGAGGCCCTGAGGAGGGAGCATATTAGGTTGAGAGAGCACAACCGGTGTGTTTGAAGAATGGCAAGAAGGCCAGTGTGACAGGAGATGAGTTTCATTTTGAAAGGGTACCTCTGTCACCTGCATGGGAACTAACTGTAGTGAAACAAGAGGGGAGAAAGAGGGCCAGCCAGGAGGCTAAGGTGACAGCCAAGGTAAGAGAGGTGACACTGGTTTGCACTAAAGAGACGCTGGTAGAAGTGGGGGATTTGGAATATATTTTGGAAATTTGGCTCACTGATTTGCTGATGAATTGGATGTCAGATAGACTAGCAAGAGAGGAATCGAGGATGGTTCCTAAGATTTCTACCTGAGCAACTGGGTGAATGGAATCACACTTAATGAGAGGGGAAAGACTTGGGAGGAACAGGTATAGGGGTAAAAATGAAGGGTTTCTCTTGATAGTATTAACCTGGTGGTGCCTATTAACTACTGTGCCAGTTGTTTGTCTGTTTGCTTGCATATCCACTCCCTGACCCCCTGCCTCTCTGCCCTGTATCATAGGGGACTACAACTAATTCTACCCCCATCCCCCACCTCCCTGCAACCACTGCACCTATTCTTTTTTTTGGGGGGGGCCCATATTCATTCCTTCATTCCTTTATTTTTTTTCCTTTTTTTTCCATTTTTTTAAAAATTAGTCATTCATTTTATGCACGTCAGTGTATACATGTCAATCCCAGTCTCCCAATTCATCACCCCCCACCACCGCTTTCCCCGCTTGGTGTCCATACATTTGTTCTCTACATCTGTGTCTCACTTTCTGCCCTGCAATCTGGTTCATCTGTACCATTTTTCTCGGTTCCACATATATGCGTTAAAATACGATATTTGTTTTTCTCTTTCTGACTTACCTCATTCTGTATGACAGTCTCTAGATCCATCCATGTCTTAACAAATGACCCAGTTTCATTCCTTTATATGACTGAGTAATATTCCATTGTATATATGTACCAAATCTTCTTTACCCATTCATCTGCCAATGGGCATTTAGGTTGTTTCCATGTCCTGGCTATTGTAAATAGTGAACATTGGGGTGCATGTGTCTTTTTGAATTATGGTTTTCTCAGGGTATATGCCCAGTAGTGGGATTGCTGGGTCATATGGTAGTTCTATTTTAAGTTTTTTTTTTTTTTTTTGTGGTACGCGGGCCTCTCACTGTTGTAGCCTCTCCCGTTGCGGAGCACAGGCTCTGGACGCGCAGGCTCAGCGGCCATGGCTCATGGGCCCAGCCGCTCTGCGGCATGTGGGATCTTCCCGGACCGGGGCACGAACCCGTGTCCCCTGCATCGGCAGGCGGACTCTCAACCACTGCTCCACCAGGGAAGCCCTATTTTAAGTTTTTTAAGGAACCTCCATACTGTTCTCCGTAGTGGCTGTATCAATTTACATTCCCACCAACAGTGCAAGAGGGTTCCCTTTTCTCCACACCCTCTCCAGCATTGTTGTTTGTAGATTTTCCACTGCAGCTATTCTGAGGAGGCAAGAGCAGCCTCTGCTGTGCTTACGTAGATGGAGAAGAGAAGATATTGGAAGCTCGAGCCCTCGGCCCTGCTAGTGTGTAAGGTTGGGAAAATCAGAGGGGTCGGGAAGAGAGAGTGAAGAGTATGGTGTCTCCGGAGGAAAGGGAAGATGTGTAGGATGATGGCTGGAACCTGACTGAAACTGACCATTGGCTTTTGATAACATGCAGGTCTTTGATAACACCTACAAGAGTGTTTCTTTTCTTTTCCTTTTTTTTGGAGGAATAGGAACTACAGCTTGACTGGATAGGGTTCAACGTAGAATGACTTTGTACCTTAGTGGACTGGCCCTTTTTACATGGTTGATGTTCCACTGTAATGCTATTCATGTGTTTTGACT
The DNA here is from genome assembly GCF_963455315.2 of Globicephala melas. Taxonomy (NCBI): domain Eukaryota; kingdom Metazoa; phylum Chordata; class Mammalia; order Artiodactyla; family Delphinidae; genus Globicephala; species Globicephala melas. Next base: position 47,539,484 of record NC_083326.1, read on the forward strand.
TGAATTCTGTTTTAGTCTGATGTTAATGTTGCCACACCAGTTTTTCTGTGTTTTCACGTTTTGTCTTTTTTGTTTTTTTGGTTAGTGTATTAGTTTACTAGGCTGCTATAACAAAGTACCTCAGACTGAGTGACTTAAACAACAGAAATTAATTTTCTCACAGTCTGGAGGCTTGATGTCAGAGATGGAGGTGTCAGCAGGGTTGGTTTCTTCTGGGGCCTCTCTCGGATTATAGATGACCATCTTCTTCCTGTGTCCTCACATTGTCCTCCCTCTGTACCTGTCTGCATCCAAATTTCCTCCTCTTAAACGGACGTTGGCAATATTGGATTAGGGCCCGCCCATATGACCTCATCTTAACTTAATTATCTCTTTCTAGATCCTGTCTCTAAATATGGTCACGCTCTGAGGTACTAGGCATAAGACTACAACATATGAATTTGGGGGAAGGTGATAGAATTCAGCCCATAACAATTACTGTGTATCTAGTGAACTTTTTAAAAATATTTTTTGTGTGTTTTAAGTATTTTTTCTTTATAAAGCAGCAAATGGGGGCTGGATTAAAAAATATGCATTCTGATTAGATTCAGTTTGATCCAGATGGATTGGTCTTCTAATGTGACTTTACTCCTTTTGTTTTATTGTGATTTTAATATTTGGACCTATTTCTGCCACATTCTTTTATTATTTCTGTTTATCATCATTTTTCTTTACCTTTTTCTTCTTCTCTCCTTCTCCTGATTTCACATGAATTGGGTAAGTTTTCAATATTCTCCTTTCTCTACCTTGCCATTTGAAAGCTTTCAATTGCCTTTCTATTCTTCTGGTAAGGATTCCTAAATTATAAACCTGTGTATGTCTCTGTACATTTTTAAACAAAGCTTAAGATTATTCAATGTTTCTATTGTCTTCTAGAATATGTTTTAACTCTCGTTGGAACATACTTCACGTTATTTTTACCTAGAGATTTAGATGTTCACTAAAATTTAGTATTTTTATAATTTGTCTTTAATTAAAATTTCCAGCATATTGGATCAATTTCTGTAATCCCTCCTATTTTGTATAATTGTCCTTGTATCAGTTGTAACAAACAACTTTAAAAAGCAGTGGCTTAAACAACAAAGTTTTATTTCTTGCTCACATTCCAGTTTGGCTAGAGGTTCAACTCCTGCATTCTGAAGCCACTGAAGGGGCAGCCTCCATATGGAAGAGTGTGGGTGGCTGGGACAGAGGGAAAAGGGTACCCTGGACTTGAGCTGGCTCTTAAAGCTTCCATGCAAGAGAATTATGCATTGCTTCTGCTCACATTTTCTTGGCCAAAGCAAGTCTCATGGCCAAGCCTGACTTCAAGAGGTACAGGAAAATCTAGTTCTCCCATGGGTAAGGGGACAGACGTTGGGTCTTGGTGAGCTGTGCAAGTCATATCCACCTTCACTCTGGCTTCACTTTCTTTCTTGCTGAAACATATTCTTTAATAATTTCTTTAATGAGCATCTGTGGGTGGTAAACTCTCTATACGTGTAAAAGGCCTTTATTTTGTTCTTACTCTTAATTAAATGTTTAACTGTGTATAAAATTTGAAGCTTATTGTTTCTTTCCCTGAGCACTTTGAAAATATTATTCCATTGTCTTTTGTCTCGTATAGTTGCTAATGAAAGTTTTGTTGCAGCCTAATTGCCATTATTTTGTAGGTCATCTGTCATTTTGGGCATCTCTTAGATTTTAAAATTTCATTTGGGCATGTATTTATTTTTCCTTATCCTGCTCAAAAGTTGGACTATACATTGAACCTGAGGACTCCTGTCTTTCTTGAACTCTGGAAATTCTCAGCCATTATTTCTTCAGTTCTCTTCTTCTGGAACTCCTACTGGATACAAGTTGGAACTGCTAAAATTTACTAATAAATAGAATTTATCCTATTACTTTTTCTATTTCTCTGATTTTTTCTTCTCCAAGATTCCTAATTATTTTTCATAACTACCTTGTTTCATTTCTGTGTTTTTATTTTATTGTTTATTATATTTTTCTGGGTGTTGATTTTTGGCCATACTTGCCATACATATTTTAAAGTCTTTGTTAGATTGTTTTATGACATTGATTTTATTTGGAGTGATTTGATTTATTATTTATTTATCATTCTCTTTGTTAGCATTAGTTTCGTCTGTGTTTTAGAATTTGAGTTTACCAGCTCACTTTAAGTGGGGTGATTCATTTTTTTCTTGCTCTTTTCCTTTCTGCTTTCCTCTTTCTGCCTAGAGGTTTGGCTGTTGCCTTCAGCCAGGCCCTCATACCTTAGTTATGATCAAGGTTTTATAATTCTACAATATTTCTTTTTTCTTCTCTCTAAGGAAAGAAGAGTGATGTATTAGATTGGTAAAACAAAAAAAAATGTGTCTGCACAAGTGTGATCCAGGGTCCAATCTTCCTTCACCTTTAGACTAGTTGGCCTACTGTATGGATACATATTCCTACTTCTACTACAGGAAGCGAGACAGGCTTTGCCCTGAGAGGGGAGGCCTAAGGGTTTCCTGTTTCACTGCCTACAACTGGGTAAAAAAGTCCATCCATTTCTCTCAAAAGACTGAGTCATCCAATTGTGGTCTCAGGCTGCATTCTTCAGTTCAGCGTTACTGTAATAAAACTGGTATGTTGATCTCCATCCGCATCCTGTGTCTACTTCTCCATTGGTTCAGAAGCCACATTGGAAAGAGACATGATTATCACTCCCCAAGCCCCAGTAACCACCAATGTTTAAGGAAGGAGACATGGAAAAAACAGTCTTACTGCTGAGTGGTATACCATGAGAGTGCAGTGTCATGGAAACCAGAAGAGTCGAGTTTCAAGAAGGAGGGGGTGGCTAACCATCAAGTTAACGGAGACTTCCATTTCAGCCAGGATGAGGATGTCCAAGTGAGGTGTAGGGAGTCAGATCAAACTTCATCCTTACTAAAATTGCCAGCTAATCAGCATTCAGCCACCAGATTCCAGCAAAGAAAGAGAATGCAAAGGCGGGTTAAAAAGGTTCTGGTCACCAATTCAAGTGTGTGGAGGTGGGAGTTTTCCCACCAAACCAGCAAGCAAGCAATGCTCTGACACCAGCTGGGTGTCCTACAGTTTAACTCATTTTTTTTTTATTCAAAGAGAAAGTCACAAAAATTATAATCATCCTCATCAGTTCACTCAGTCCCATGTAATTAATTTTTTTCATCTTGATCTTTTGTTAGCATTTTTATGAATTCATCAGTTTTCCATTAGAGTTCTGAAAATGCTTATTCATTCAGTTCAGCAGTATAGTCAGTTACCAGAAACCTGTACTTGTCAGAGTCTTTTCCATGAATTCCTTAAAGATGAAACCCTTTTATAGCAACATTTTTGCAAAAGCATCAGAGTACACCCAGAACTGTCTGTAAATGACAAAAGACTTAAAAATGACCATGGTTAAAGATTTGATGAAAGTTCATAACAATGCAATTGACAAGGAAATTTAGTTATTTCTGAGATATACATTTTAAAATAATAACTAGAGTTATGACTTATAACATTATACCAGAACATGTAGGATTTTTAGGAATTTCATGTAATGTCTGAAACATTAATATTAACGTATTTCCATACAAATAACCCAAAGAAAGTTTAGTATTAGTTTTTTTAAATATTTAATTTTATTTATTTTTTTATACAGCAGGTTCTTATTAGTCATCAATTTTATACACAGTAGCGTATACATGTCAATTCCAATCGCCCAATTCATCACACCACCATCCCCACGCCTCCGTGGCTTTCCCCCCTTGGTGTCCATACGTTTGTTCTCTACATCTGTGTCTCAACTTCTGCCCTGCAAACCGGTTCATCTGTACTATTTTTCTAGGTTCCACACACATGCGTTAAATTATACAATGTGTGTTTTTCTCTTTCTGACTTACTTCACTCTGTATGACAGTCTCTAGATCCATCCACATCTCAACAAATGACCCAGTTTCATTCCTTTATATGACTGAGTAATATTCCATTGTATATATGTACCACTTCTTCTTTATCCATTCATCTGTCAGTGGGCATTTAGGTTGCTTCAATGACCTGGCTGTTGTAAATAGTGCTGCAATGAACATTGGGGTGCATGTGTTTTTGGTTTTTTTTTGCAGTACGCAGGCCTCTCACTGTTGCAGCCTCTCCCGTTGCAGAGCACAGGCTCCGGACGCGCAGGCTCAGCAGCCATGGCTCACGGGCCTAGCCGCTCCGTGGCATGTGGGATCTTCCCGGACCGGGGCACGAACCTGTGTCCCCTACATTGGCAGGCAGACTCTCAACAACTGTGCCACCAGGGAAGCCCGCATGTGTCTTTCTGAATTATGGTTTTCTCTGGGTATGTGCCCAGTAGTGGGATTGCTGGCTCATATGGTAATTCTATTTTTAGTTTTTTAAGGAACCTCCATACTGTTCTCCATAGTGGCTGTATCAATTTACATTCCCACCAACAGTGCAAGAGCGTTTCCTTTTCTCCACATCCTCTCCAGCATTTGTTGTTTGTAGGTGTTCTGATGATGCCCATTCTAACTGGTGTGAGGTGATACCTCAATGTAATTTTGATTTGCATTTCTCTAATAATTAGTGATATTGAGCAGCTTTTCATGTGCTTCTTGGCCATCTGTATGTCTTCTTTGGAGAAATGTCTATTTAGATCTTCTGTCCATTTTTGAATTGGGTTGTTTGTTTTTTTAATATTGAGCTCCATGAGCTGTTTATATATTTTGAAGATTAATTCTTTGTCAGTTGATTTGTTTGTAAATATTTTCTCCCATCTGAGGGTTGTCTTTTCATCTTGTTTGTACTTTCCTTTGCTTTGCAAAATCTTTTAAGTTTCATTAGGTCCCATTTGTTTATTTTTGTTTTTATTTCCATTACTCTAGGAGGTGGATCAAAAAAGACCTTGCTGTGATTTATGTCAAAGAGTGTTCTTCCTATATTTTCCTCTAAGAGTTTTATAGTGTCCAGTCTTACATTTAGGTCTCAAATCCATTTGGAGTTTATTGTTGTGTATGGTGTTAGGGAGTGTTCTAATTTAATTCTTTTTTTTTTTTTTTTTTTTTTGTGGTACGCGGGCCTCTCACTGTTGCCGCCTCTCCCATTGCAGAGCGCAGGCTCCGGACGCACAGGCTCAGCGGCCATGGCTCACGGGCCTAGCCGCTCCGTGACATATGGGATCTTCCCGGACCGGGGCACGAACCCGTGTCCCCTGCATTAGCAGGCGGACTCTCAACCACTGCGCCACCAGGGAAGCCCCTAATTTCATTCTTTTACATGTAGCTGTCCAGTTTTCCCAGCACCACTTATTGAAGAGACTGTCTCTTCTCCTTTGTATATCCTTGCCTACTTGTCATAGATTAGTTGACCATAGGTGTGTGGGTTTATATCTGGGCTTTCTGTCTTGTTCCATTGATCTTGTTTCTGTTTTTGTGCCAGTACCATATTGTCTTGATTACTGTGGCTTTGTAGTATAGTCTGAAGTCAGGGAGTCTGATTCCTCCAGCTCCATTTTTTTCCTTCAACACTGCTTTGGCTATTTGGGGTCTTTTGTGTCTCCACAAAAATTTTAAGACTTTTTGTTCTAGTTCCATAAAAAATGCCATTGGTAATTTGATAGGGATTGCATTGAATCTGTAGATTGCTTTGGGTAGTATAGTCATTTTCACAATATTGATTCTTCCAATCCAAGAACACGGTATATCTCTCCATCTGTTGGTATCATCTTTAGTTTCTTTCGTCAGTGTCTTATAGTTTTCTGCATACAGGTCTTTTGTCTCCCTAGGTAGGTTTATTCCTAGGTATTTTATTCTTTCTGTTGCAATGGTAAATGGAAGTGTTTCCTTAATTTCTCTTGCAGATTTTTCATCATTAGTGTATAGGAATACAGGAGATTTCTGTGCATTAATTTTGTATCCTGCAACTTTACCAAATGCATTGATTAGCTCTAGTAGATTTCTGGTGGCATTTTTAGGATTCTCTGTGTATAGTATGTCATCTGCAAACAGTGAAAGTTGTACATCTTCTTTTCCAGTTTGTATTCCTTTTATTTCTTTTTCTTCTCTGATTGCCATGGCTAGGACTTCTAAAACTATGTTGAATAATAGTGGCGAGAGTGGACATCCTTGTCTTATTCCTGAACCTAGAGGAAATGCTTTCAGTTTTTCACCATTGAGAATGATGTTTGCTGTGTGTTTGTCATATATGGCCTTTATTATGTTGACGTAGGTTCCCTCTATGCCCACTCTCTGGAGAATTTTTATCTAAAATGGTGTTTAATTTTGTCAGAAGCTTCTTCTGCATCTATTGACATGATCATGTAGTTTTTATTCTACAATTTGTTAATATGGTGTATCACATTGATTGATTTGCGTATATTGAAGAATCCTTGCATCCCTGCAACAAATCCCACTTGATCATGGTGTATGATCCTTTTAATGTGTTCTTGGATTCTGTTTGCTAGTATTTTGTTGAGGATTTTTGCATCTGTATTCATCAGTGATATTGGTCTGTAATTTTCTTTTTTTGTAGTATCTTTGTCTGGTTTTGGTGTCAGGGTGATGGTGGCCTCATAGAACGACTTTGGGAGTGGAGTGTTCCTTCCTCTGCAGTTTTTTGGAAGAGGTTGAGAAGGATGGGTCTTAGCGCTTCTCTAAATGTTTGGTAGAATTCACCTGTGAAGCCATCTGTTCCTGGAATTTTGTTTGTTGGAAGATTTTTAATCACAGTTTCAATTTCATTACTTGTGATTGGTCTGTTCATATTTTCTATTTCTTCCTGGTTCAGTCTTAGAAGGTTATACCTTTCTAAGAATTTGTCCATTTCTTCCAGGTTGTCCATTTTATTGGCATAAAATTGCTCGTGGTAGTCTCTTATGATGCTTTGTATTTCTGTGGTGTCTGTTGTAACTTCTCCTTTTTCATTTCTAATTTTATTGATTTGAGTCTTCTCCCTTTTTTTCTTGATGAGTCTGGCTAATGGTTTATCAATTTTATCTTCTCAAAGAACCAGCTTTGGGCTTCCCTGGTGGCGCAGAGGTTGAGAGTCCGCCTGCCGATGCAGGGGACACGGGTTTGTGCCCTGGTCCGGAAAGATCCCACATGCCGCGGAGCGGCTGGGCCCGTGAGCCATGGCCGCTGAACCTGCGCGTCCGGAGCCTGTGCTCCGCAAGGGGAGTAGGCCACAACAGTGAGAGGCCCGCATATCACAAGAAACAAAAACAAAAACAAACAAAAAAAGAACCAGCGTTTAGTTTTATTTATCTTTGCTATTGTTTTCTTTGTTTCTATTTCATTTATTTCCTCTCTGATCTTTATGATTTCTTTCCTTCTGCTAACTTTGGGTTTTGTTTGTTCTTCTTTCTCTAGTTCCTTTAGGTGTAAGGTTAGATTGTTTATTTGAGATTTTTCTTGTTTCTTGACTTAGGCTTGTATAGCTATAAACTTCCCTCTTAGAACTGCTTTTGCTGCATCCCATAGGTTTTGGATCATCGTGTTTTCATTGTCATTTGTCTCTAGGTAGTTTTTGATTTCTTCTTTGATTTCTTCAGTGATCTCTTGGTTATTTAGTAACATATTATTTAGCCTCCACGTGTTTGTGTTTTTTATGTTTTTTTTCCCTGTATTTCATTTCTAATCTCATAGTGTTGTGGTCAGAAAAGATGCTTGATATGATTTCAATTTTCTTAAATTTACTGAGGCTTGATTTGTGACCCAAGATGTGATCTATCCTGGAGAATGTTCCGTGCGCACTTGAGAAGAAAGTGTAATCTGTTGTTTTTGGATGGAATGTCCTATAAATATCAATTAAATCTAACCGGTCTGTTGTGTCATTTAAAGCTTCTGTTTCCTTATTTATTTTTTGTTTGGATGATCTGTCCATTGGTGTAAGTGAGGTGTTAAAGTCCCCCACTATTATTGTGTTACTGTCAATTTCCTCTTTTATAGCTGTTAGTAGTTGCCTTATGTATCGAGGTGCTTCTATGTTGGGTGCATATATATTTATAATTGTTATATCTTCTTCTTGGATTGATCCCTTGATCATTATGTAGTGTCCTTCCTTGTGTCTTATAACATTCTTTATTTTAAAGTCTATTTTATCTGATGTGAGTATTGCTACTCCAGCTTTCCTTTGATTTCCATTTGCATGGAATATCTTTTTCCATCCCCTCACTTTCAGTCTGTATGTGTCCCTAGGTCTGAAGTGGGTCTCTTGTAGACAGCATATACATGGGTCTTGTTTTTGTATCCATTCAGCAAGCCTGTGTCTTTTGGTTGGAGCATTTAATCCATTCACGTTTAAGGTAATTATCGATATGTATGTTCCTATGACCATTTTCTTAATTGTTTTGGGTTTGTTTTTCTAGGTCCTTTTCTTCTCTTGTGTTTCCCACTTCGAGAAGTTCCTTTAGCAGTTGCTGTAGAGTGGGTTTGGTGGTGCTGAATACTCTTAGCTTTTGCTTGTTTGATTTCTTCATCGAGTCTGAATGAGATCCTTGCCGGGTAGAGTAATCTTGATTGTAGGTTCTTCCCTTTCATCACTTTAAGTTTATCATGCCACTAGCTTCCGGCTTGCAGAGTTTCTGAGGAGAAATCATCTGTTAACCTATGGGAGTTCCTTTGTATGTTATTTGTCGTTTTTCCCTTGCTGCTTTCAGTAATTTTTCTTTGTCTTTAATTTTTGCCAATTTGATTACTATGTGTCTCGGCATGTTTCTCCTTGCATTTATCCTGTATGAGACTCTCTGTGCTTCCTGGACTTGGGTGGCTATTTCCTTGCTCATGTTCGGGAACTTTTCGACTATAATCTCTTCAAGTATTTTCTCGGGTCCTTTCTCTCTCTCTTCTCCGTCTGGGACACCTATAATGGGAATGTTGTTGCATTTACTGTTGTCCCAGAGGTTTCTTAGGCTGTATTCATTTCTTTTCATTCTTTCTTGTTTATTATGTTCTGCAGCAGTGAATTCCACCATTCTGTCTTCCAGGTCACTTATCCGTTCTTCTGCTTCAGTTATTCTGCCATTGATTCCTTCTAGTGTAGTTTTCATTTCAGTTATTCTGAAATATTCTGTTCATCTCTGTTTATTTGTTCTTTAATTCTTCTAGGTCTTTGTTAAACATTTCTTGCATCTTCTCGATCTTTGCCTCCATTCTTTTTCCGAGGTCCTGATCATCTTCACTATCATTATTCTGAATTCTTTTTCTGGAGGGTTGCCTATCTCCACTTCATTTAGTTGTTTTTCTGGGGTTTTATCTTGTTCCTTCATCTGGTACTTAGCCCTCTGCCTTTTCATCTTGTCTATCTTTCTGTGTATGTGGTTTTTGATCCACAGGCTGCAGGATTGTAGTTCTTCTTGCTTCTGTTGTCTGCCATCTGGTGGATGAGGCTATCTAAGAGGCTTGTGTAGGTTTCCTGATGGGAGGGACTGGTGGTGGGTAGAACTGGCTGTTGCTCTGGTGGGCAAAGCTCGGTAAAACTTTAATCCTCTTGACTGCTGATGGGTGGGGCTGGGTTCCCTCCCTGTTGGTTGTTTGGCCTGAGGCAACCCAACACTGGAGCCTACCTGGGCTCTTTGGTGGGGCTAATGGCAGACTGTGGGAGGGCTCACGCCAAGGAGTACTTCCCAGATCTTCTGCTGCCAGTGTCCTTGTCCTCACAGTGAGCCACAGCCACCCCCCGCCTCTGCAGGAGACCCTCCAACAGTAGCAGGTAGGTCTGGTTCAGTCTCCTATGGGGTCACTGCTCCTTCCCCTGGGTTCTGATGTGCACACTACTTTGTGTGTGCCCTCCAAGAGTGGAGTCTCTGTTTCCTCCAGTGCTGTCAAAAGTCCTGCAATCAAATCCCACTAGCCTTCAAAGTCTGATTCTCTTGGAATTCTTCCTCCCGTCGCTGGACCCCCAGGTTAGGAATCCTGACGTGGGGCTCAGAACCTTCACTCCATTGGGTGGACTTCTGTGGTATAAGTGTTCTCCAGTTTGTAAGTCATCCACCTAGCAGTTATGGTATTTGAGTTTACTGTGATTGCTCCCCTCCTACCGTCTCATTGTGGCTTCTCCTTTATCTTTAGTTGTGGGGTATCTTTTCTGGTGAGTTCCAGTGTCTTCCTGTCGATGATTGTCCAGCAGCTAGTTGTGAATGTGGTGTTCTCACAAGAGGGAGTGAGAGCACGTCCTTCTACTCTGCCATCTTGGTTCCGTGCCTAATTCTACAATATTTCTGCAGGTTGTAGGGAGTTAGCTGGTCCATTCACAGACCCAGAAGGAAGCTTGGTTCCTCCTACTTTGCCAGACCCCAGGCTCTGTAACATCCGAAGCCTCAGGCTTTATTCAGCAGCATTACAAAAAGGACACCTACCCTCCTTTCAGGAGCAGTGGCCACCTCCAGCTTCTAGCTTCAAGAAATGAACTTGGCTCTAGGCTTCTGCATGGCATGGAACCATTTTAGTCTCCATTATCTTGCAGAAGCAAGTGTCTCGGCTACCAGCAGAGTTTGAAAGGTCATGGTTTGAGCATCCTTACTCCCCTCCATCATTGTTTTGGGTTTCTGTCTCTTTTTAGATCCATAGGACAATTTTGCTGAGCCTTGATACATATTTCCTGTTTGTTGCTTATTTTTCTTTTTGTTACTTTTTCTTTCTCATCTATTATTTATAAGTGTTGAAGCAGAAGTTTAGATCAACTCTGGGTTTTGAACTTACTAAGTCATTCTAATGAGAAATACCTGCCTCTATTCCTGCCCCCCCCAAACCCCTTTATCCTATATGCCATAATGTAAAAGGAAGACACATCTAAAAAATTCACAATGATGCTTTATTTTTTCTTAGATTCTGGGAGTAAAGAATACATTGATGTCATTGCTAAATAGCACAGTAGTAACGAGCATGGGCTGTGCCAATCACCTGCCATATGACCAGAGTCTTCTCTGTAGTTTGGGGATGATACGTTGTACCTATTTTATAGAGCTTTTGAATAGATTACACGGAATAGTGCATGTGAAGAGTGCTGCACAGTGCCTACTGTTAGTAAGTAACTATAGGGATATACAGTTCAAGTTATAACTCACTAGCATTTATGCTTTGAAGTTTTTTGTAACAGTGGCAGGGAGAGATATCTAGTAAGTACATACGGCAATGTTAGAGGTGCTGGAATGTCTTTCCTGTTCCCCAAACAACATTTTTTTTTTTCAAACAACATTTTTGAAATCTCATTATTAGAGAGACTTTTTATTTGGATTAGTATATCTTTCTTTAAATTAGAGGTTTTCTGGGCTTCCCTGGTGGCGCAGTGGTTGAGAGTCTGCCTGCCGATGCAGGGGACACGGGTTCGTGCCCCGGTCTGGGAGGATCCCACATGCTGCGGAGTGGCTGGGCCCATGAGCCGTGGCTGCTGAGCCTGCGCGTCCGGAGCCTGTGCTCTGCAACGGGAGAGGCTGCAGCAGTGAGAGGCCTGCGTACCGCTAAAAAATAAATCAATTAAAAGAATAAAATAAATTAGAGGTTTTCCACAGCAAAGTTATTTGTGAAGCTGAGTAGCAGGGTTCTCCACATACCTACCTTTATATGTTTCACTTTGGTCAGGTTGCTTTCCTGATTGCTGATTGAGGGAAAAAAGGAATTAGAGTCTTATTTGGGCAGGAAGAAATTATGACACTACCCAGGGTGGGCAGGTGGATCTGCATGGAATATGCTGGTGGGGTTTCTAGCAACTGGTGAACAGTGTAACATGGATGGTCAGGAGTCTCAGGGGCAGGGATTAGAGTGCAGGATGCATCGTGCAGCTTTGGCTAAACTGTACTATGGTAGCAAACAATTCTAAAATACAGGCAGATTATAACAACAAAGGCTTATTTTGCTCATGTTTTGTGCCCTATCTGAGAAAATTTACGGCTCACTGCCAAAGGAAAGGCTAACATGGTGGAGCTGTGCAATGGCTCTTATGCTTCTGCTTGGAGGAGGAGCAACTCACTTCCACTCACATTTTATTGGCCAAAGCAAGTCACACAGCCAAGCTTGAACTATAATTCTGTCCTCCACAGCTTAAGTGCACATGTGACCCTGGTAGACCCATTGTGGGACCAAGAAGTGTTAAGTCCTCTATTGGCTTCCTCAATACCATGTTCTTACCATATCAAGCAGAGGGTGCCCAAATATGTCAACATATTTGTGACTAATGTTGCAAAAGCATGAGGAATCGGGAAACTCAGTAGAGATGAAATATAATTAGTATCAATGTCTAGGCTTGTTATGAACTGAATTCTGTGTCCCCTCAAATTCATATATCGAATAAGAACCTGCTGTATAAAAAATAAATAAAATAAAATTTTTAAAAAAGAGAAATGTTTAACAAAGACCTAGAAGAATTAAAGAAGAAACACCTAGAAAAAAAAAATTCATATATCGAAACCCTAACCCCCAGCACTTCAGAGTATGACTGTATTTGATGAAGATAGGGCTTTTAAAGAGGTAATTAGGTTAAAATGAGGTCATTTGGATGGGCCCTAATTCAATATGACTGGTGTCCTTGTAAGAAAACGAAATTAGGACACAGAAGGAAGATGATGTGAAGACACAGGGAGAAGATGGTCATCTACAACTCAAGGAGAGGGGCCTCAGAAAAAACCAAGTTTGTTGATACCTTGATCTCAGACTTCTACCCTCCAGGATGGTGAGAAAATAAATTTCTGTCATTTAAGCCACCCAGTCTGTGGTATTTTGTTATGGCAGCCAGAGCAAATATTACAAGGCTTTAACTTACAACATGAGAAGGGTCTGTTGTCCTCCTACCCCTCTAAAACATTAGTGAATCCTGGTCTATCTTTGATCTGGGGATTAGTGTTGAGGAATTCTCTTGGGGCTTTCCAAGGGTAAGGGCCATGCTCATTGCCATAAAAAAATTTGTCTCTTTGTTTCCCACCCCTCAATGCCCTCTTGCTGACCATCCCATTCAGATAATAATGGCTCAAGTCAAGCCCATTGGGAATGTTTCTTCCCACTGCTGGTGACAGTGTGCTATTAGTCTAGCTAGCTGTGCCTTTGTTCATTTCTTCCCTCAATTTAGATACAGGCACTTGAACTCGAGATTTGTTTATGATGAATTTATTCTCAAATTCTAAACAAGTAATGCATTATAGATGTGTTGGAGTCTAAGCAAATAATCAAAATATGATATAGCTCTGTTGGTTCAATAACCACATTGCATTCCACTCTGGTGCTCTTTAGGCTATTGTAGAAACAGCTGCCAGTGGATTTGTGTGTGGGGGGGCGGTTTAGCACATACTAACACACTTGTTCTTGCTCAATAAAGACATTGTGAAAAGAAATGATGAGAAATGCGCTATTCACTCTTCATGTGCGAAAATGCCTACCAAACACATATCATTTAAAGTTGTGCACAGTTGACATTCCCAGTCATATTTACCAGGAATGGAATTTTTCTCAGAGCCACCCTATATGCAAAGTCTTACAAGGTCTTGATGCTTAAAGCAAAGATGCCTCTATTTTGAACACTTGGGGTTTTAAAAAAATCTAATTTATTCTGAAATCCTTTCTGCATTTAAAAAATTGTGTCTGAATTCTCAATGCAGTCAGAGTGACTGTTTGGTAGAAAAAATGTATCCCTAAACCATCAAGGGATTTTCATAAGCAATTGGGATTACTCCAAAATACATTGCAGATTGGTATCAACTATCATATTTGAATTTGTATTCTAGCACTGAGAGCAATTTGTAGCACATTTTAAATCATGGCTCCTCCCTCACAATTTCAAAATGCTCCTGTCTCTGACAAGCACCAAATATGCTGTTGCTACAGCAGCAACATCAGAAATTGCCCAGAGATATCACACAAAACTGAATGACGGAAGAAAATTTCATAATCACTTTATAAGTACAAACCTTAAGTATAGCCCAATCTCCTTCAACTGGAGAAAAATTGAGATGAGTTTGGATTGAGAACGTTAATTGGAAACTGATATGCATGGCTCTCTGGCACAGAATTTAACTATTGTCAGGGCTGCCTTCCTATCCAAGAAAGCTACCAAAAGTTAACTTATCTCATTTCCCCCCCCCCAAATAAAAGCTTAGATTCCGGAGTGTACAAGCCAAATCCATAGAGAAAATCCTAAAATTGCAAATTCTATAGCTATGAATTCACCCTAATAATATCTTTTATTATTTAGACCTAGTAAAAATTCTAATGATCTGCAGAACAGTAAAATCTCTAGTTTAGCCAGAGATTGAAGTGTTTTTTGGACTGTGCTATATGAAAGCCATCAGAGACAATAGAGTCTTGATAGATATCCACTCTAACATTTGCAAAAAGCATTAACAATATATCACACTTCACTGCCAGCTGCAAACCCATAATATTATTCACAAATTATGCATTTAAGATTGGGGAGCTGGAGACATTTTTGTAATGCTAATATATTAAGACATCTCCTCCAGAGAGGTTCTATAGAACCTCTGCCTGCATTTTTCATATCCACCTTACTGCTTGACCATGTGATGATTTTGAAATTGTTGCCTGGCTACACTGATCCCTATTTCCTAGAGTATTATCTGCTGGTGTTCAGAGGGGTTATGTTCAGAAGTGTTACTTCCAGAAACTAGACTCTAATATATATATAATTTATCTAAGGAAATTTCTAAAATCATTAAAAATACTTTTAACTGTTAGTTGATTCAATCTGAGGAAAAAGAAAAGGATTCCTTTGAATAATAAAATGATAATAAGACCAGAAAAATTAAAATTGAATAACATGCAAATAACGTGGGCATGGGGATTAGTACTTAAGATATACCTTTATTCTTATTATTTTGATTAACAAATGACAAAAACTGCAGAATAGAAAAAAAAGGGGAAATTTATAGCAGATGCTTTTAAATAGACCTAAAACTTTTAAGTATCCCAAAGGAAGTAGAATTAATTTATGATGAGATTGGAGTCTTTGATATCTCTATTAAGACTAACAAGAAAGAGGCGTATGGTGGGGAAATATTAGTAAGGTAGACATGTCTGGCTAAATGGTGTACAATGAAAGCATTAATTAAGACACATGAACAATAATAATAACAGCAGCAGCAAAATTAACAGTTATGGTAATAATAATTAAAAGCCTAGGTGAAAGGGAAAAAGAAGTAAGATGGGGTAGAGGTCATTCTGTGTTGTTATGATTTTATCCAAGCAATAACCAATCACATAATGCAACCCAATAGACCTAGTTTGACAGCTGAATGGATTAACACAGTTCCTTTCATTAGACTCTAGGTTGCTGGGATCAGATTAGTCCACTAGGCACTGAAGAGGAAGCAAGAAAGTAGGGACAGAAGGGCCATCTTGGGGGAAGAAAGGGGTAGGAAGAAATCATAAGGTCAGCTTCTTAAGTCCTGCTGGACAGAGATGGGGCAGAAAATTGTGATCTTCAGATAATGCCAGAAACTCATTTTAGCTGCAACCTTTTCTCTGCAGTCAACATTTATTTGAGCCTCTGACAGTGATAGAAATGAAAAGCTTGACCTGCACTTTTCTCTCTTTACTAGTCTATCAATCTGATGAAATTTGACCAAGAAGTAGGTACCTATTAAATTGGAAATCAATACATCAGCATTTATCCTCAGAGACAGCATATAGTTGTGGTTAAGAGTATTACTTTTGGTATCAGACAAACCTGTGTATGAGCCTAAACTTAGTTTTCTCATCTATAAAATTAAGTCAAAAATACTTACCTTACACAGCTGATGCAATGACTCAAGGAATTGGTACATGTGAGCAGTAAGCCCCAGACCTGACCCATAGTATGCATTTAACAATCTTTAGACATTATTATATTAAAATTATTAATATTTTTATTATTAGTGGTTATAAGTTATAATAAAGTAGAAGCACAGAATTTAGTTATGTTAATAGGAAAAATTTAATACATTATTCTAGGATTCATTGGGCATCTTCAGACATTTGAAGGAAAAGATTATACTCTTATTGAAAATGTGATACATAATAATTACAAAATAACATCCTCAGAGAAAGATATATTCATATGAATAAGTATTTTACTCTATGTAAGTTTCATATCCTAATGAAATTTGGATCAGAATTAATATATAATGAAAAAGTAATTTTTAAGAATAACTTGTTCCTGTTACAGGGGAAGTTTGCAAATGATGTTGTGTAGTATATTTAAGAAGCCCCACAGTGTTCTCAACTACTCCATTTGACATTTAGTTAATGCAGCAGAGGGTTTCTACATGACAGTGAGAAGAGAACATTACACAAGTCACCATGTTCTGTAGGTTTCTTGCCAGCTTGCTTTATGTTCATTTAACTGGTTGCTTTTTATAACTACCCTGTGCCTGACCAGTTTTCAAACTACAAAAGGATTATTCAACTTCGTTATTCCATGTTGCCCTCAGCCTTTAAACAAGCAGGATTTTAAAAATGAATATTGGCCCTAAAGTAATCCTTTCTTCATAAAACAACCAAAGAAGAAAAACTCCTTAGTGGAACTTGCAAATTAAAAACTCTTTTTCAGGTAGCAAGTAATTAAGACTGCTGGTTCCTTTACTTCCCAGACATAGACTGAGGACTCCCATCACTGGGTAGAATGGAGTAGTTTATGTCAAACTTGCATTCCTGCTGAGAACAACCAGAAAAGATGGATAAAACACACACAAAAATCCATATGTTTAAAGACATTAAAGAAATGGAGAAACAAAGAGAAACAGAAGGATTACAGTTCTGGAGAGGAGAGAACCGTTTAGAGTTTAGCTGATAATATTCATTCTCTTTTTTTTTTCTGAAGGATTCTGTCAGTTTCAGGCATTGGCTGAAAATTTTGGTTCAAGGAGTCTCAAATACATGATTACTTTTCTCTTCAAGATATATGCCAAATTCTGAAGGTATCTATAAGGCTAACAAATACAGAGGGGGATTTCCCAGAGTCTCTTGGTTCTAGAGAAACAAAAGATTCACTGGGCTCCCAGTTAAAAACTTTTGCTTTTAAAAGTGCCTTGCTGTAGGAACCAGGTTAAATTAGAGCTAGACTGTCTTACTAAAATTGCAACACAGCCTTGACTCAGCTTAGTCCTTAGCTGGATAAAGAGGATCACCCTTCCCCTGAGCCCATTATACCTAGTAGAAATGATTAACTTTCTCTGGTGAAAGATAACATCATCTGGTTATCATGTTTGTTATTTAAACAAAAGTCATTATATATGTCAAGAAACACAATCATATAGCAAAACTCCAAGAGAAAAATCAGGCTGTAGAAACAGACTTATGGGTGATCTAGACATTGTAGGTAAACAACATGGGCTTTCAAATAACTTTAATTATCATACTCAAGAAAAGAAAAAAAGAAAGCAATATAGGTTAAAAAATGGAAAAATTTCACCAGAGAATGGGAATGTAGAAAAAAGCAAATGAAAATTTCAGAAATAAAAGATACAATATATGAAATTAAGTACACAATAGATGGATTTAACATAGACTAGACACAGAACAAGACAGGATTAAACTACGAACAATAAATGCTGGAGAGGGTGTGGAGAAAAGGGAACCCTCTTGCCCTGTTGTTGGGAATGTAAATTGATACAGCCACTATGGAGAACAGTATGGAGGTTCCTTAAAAAACTAAAAATAGGGCTTCCCTGGTGGCGCAGTGGTTGAGAGTCCGCCTGCTGATGCAGGGGACACGGGTTCGTGCCCCGGTCCAGGAAGATACCACGTGCCGTGGAGCGGCTGGGCCCGTGAGCCATGGCCGCTGAGCCTGTGCGTCCAGAGCCTGTGCTCCGCAACGGGAGAGGCCACAACAGTGAGAGGCCCACGTACCGCAAAAGAAACAAAACAAAAAAACCCAAAAAACTAAAAATATAACTACCATACGACCCAGCAATCCCATTACTGGGCATATACCCTGAGAAAACCATAACTCAAAAAGAGTCAAGTACCACAATGTTCATTGCAGCTCTATTTACAATAGCCAGGACATGGAAGCAACCTAAGTGTCCATCGGCAGATGAATGGATATATATATGGATGTATATATATTCCATATATACAATGGAATATTACTCAGCCATAAAAAGAAACGAAATTGAGTTATTTGTAGTGAGGCGGATGGCCCTAGAGTCTCTCATGTGGAGTGAAGTAAGTCAGAAAGAGAAAAACAGATAATGTATGATAACACATATATATGGAATCTAAAAAATAAGGTTCTGAAGAACCTAGGGGCAGGACAGGAATAAAGACTCAGATGTAGAGAATGGACTTGAGGACACGGGGAAGAAGAAGGGTATGCTGGGACGAAGTGAGAGAGTGGTATGGACATATATACACTACCAAATGTAAAATAGATAGCTAGTGGGAAGGAGCTGCATAGCACAGGGAGATCAGCTTGGTGCTTTGTGACCACCTAGAGGGGTGGGATAGGGAGGGTGGGAAGGAGGGAGATACAAGAAGGAGGAGATATGGGGATATATGTATATGTATAGCTGGTTCATTTTGTTATAAAGCAGAAACTGACACATCATTGTAAAGCAATTATACTCCAATAAAGATGTGTAAAAAAAAAAAAGATTAAAGAACTAGAAGGCACATTAATAGAATATGTCCGCAAATAAAGCATACATAGAAAAAGAATGGAAATAAGGGTAAGAGTGCAATAGATATGTGGGACACAGAGAAAATATCTAACATACATATAATTAGATCCAAATGAAGGGGAAAAAAAAACATAAATCAGATGGTCAAGTAAAAAACAAATAGTAAGATGTTATGTATAAATCCATTCTCTCATTAATTACATTAAATGTAAATGGACTAAATACTGTCAGTAAAAGATGGTGAGATTTTCTGAAAAACAAAAATTTAAGTATATGTTGATTACAAGAGGTACACCTTACATGTAAGGAGTTTAAAGTAAAAGAAATGGTTTAAAGAGAACACACAAAGCATCAACAAAAGGAAAGCTGGTGTAGTTACTCTAATACCAGACAAAATAATCTTTAAAGTAAAGTATTACCAGAGATTAAGAGAGACATTTCACAACTATAAATGAGTCAGACGAACAGGAATATATTGCAATCCTACATTTGTATGTGCCTGATAATATCGTTTAAAAATAAAGCAAATGTTGATAGAGCTAAAAAGAGACATAGAAATATGTCAGTATCATTAAGAATATAGAATATCTGTCTGACTTAATCTAATTGACATATACAGAAACTGCATCCAGCAACATCCAAATTTGTGCTTTTCAAGTGCACAGTAAACCTTTATCACAATCAATGATGTGTTGGTTAAAAGCAAACCCTAACAAGTGTCAAAAGATTAAAATTATTCAGGGCATGTTCTCTGTCTACAGTGTAAATAAGATATAAATGAATAACAAACAGGTAGCCAGAAAATGCCCAACTGCTTGTTCAGTTGACTGATATCCTCTTAAATAACCAATAGGTAAAGAAGAAACTTAAAATTTTGAACTGAATGGTAATGATATGATATATCAAAATTTGTGACATGTGACTAAAGGAGTGCTCAGAGAAAAATTTAGAGGCTTTAATGATATTTTAGAAAATAATAAAAGCTGAAAATCCATGATTTAAGCTTCCTTCTCAATAAGCTAGAAAATAGAAACAGCAAGTCAAATCCAAGCAGGAGGAAGAAAACAATAAAGATGAGAGCAAAAACCAGTGAAGTAGAAAATGAATGTAAAACAGAATAATAAATCAACCAAACGAAAAGTTGGTTCCTTGAAAACATTAGTAAAATTGATAAACCATTAGAAAGATCAACCAAAGAAAAAAATAGAGAAAACACAAATTACTAGTGTCAAGAATGAAGCAGGAGACATTACTGCAGACCCAAATGACATTAAGAAGAAAATAAGAAGGTATTATAAGTAATTTTATGCCAATACATTAAAAAATTCAGAGAAAAGACCAATTCTTCAGAAACACAAGTTAACACAGTTGATAGAAGAAATGAAAACATTTGAATATCTCTATATTGGCTAAAAAATTTGATTTGGTTAATTAAAAACCTTATCACAAAAAACTGAGATGT
This sequence comes from Globicephala melas, assembly GCF_963455315.2. Taxonomy (NCBI): domain Eukaryota; kingdom Metazoa; phylum Chordata; class Mammalia; order Artiodactyla; family Delphinidae; genus Globicephala; species Globicephala melas. Next base: position 47,559,565 of record NC_083326.1, read on the forward strand.
CTTCATAAGTAGAGTTTGAAAATATGGAAGCAAGAAATAGCATGAATCTTAAACTCTTCCAGAGGATATAAATAGAAAAAAATACTTCCTAACTCTTTTTTGAGGTGGTATAATCTATAATCTTGATCTCTAAACTGACAAGATCATTAAAAGAAAGAAAAATTATAAACCCATGTCTTTCATCAGCTTAGATATAGAAATCCTAACCAAAACATTAGCTAATTGAACCCAATAGAATGACAGTAGGGTAGCACATCACAACTTTATTCCAGGAATGTAAGGGTTTTTAATATTAAGCAAAACTCAAAAAATGTAATTCATCATATAAAAATAGATGCACAAAAAGTATATGATAAAATTCAAATAAATTTATAATCTATCATGAAAATCTTAACACAATGAAAACAGAAAGGAACTTCCTGGGTTGATAAGGACTGTCTACAAAAGATAAAAAAACACTGTGAGTGGACATCATAGTTATGATGAAATAGTGTAAGATTTCCCATGAGGCTGAGAATGAGACATGGAGGTCTCTCATAACTGCTTCTATTCAATATTGAATTGAAGGTCTTAGTTGGTACGTTAATGACAAATACATACATACATACATATAAGTCATGTGTATTGGAAAGGAAGAAATCAAATATCTACATTATTTATAGACAACATGATCTTGTCAAAAATTTAAATGAATCTAGAGACAAGCCATTATAATTAATAAATGAATTTAGCAAGGTTGCAGGTTACAAGAAAAAGATTAGAATTAAGTGAACTTGGCATGATATCTGAAGAAAAGATCTTTTGCTAACATGGATTTCTTTTCTATATACCAACAACAAATAATTTGAAATTGACATTTCAAAAAGATGCCATTACAATAGCAATAGAAAACAGCAAATATCTGAGAATAAATTTAATGTAAGATGTGAAATTAAAATTTACATTTTAAACTGAAAAACCATGATTCATTGCTGGTAGAAGTTAAAGACATAAATAAATGGAGCAATATACCATGGCCATAGATTGGAAGACTCAGTATTGTGAAGATGTCAGTTCTTTCCAAATTGAGCTACACATTCAATGTGATTACAATTGAAATTCCAGCATTTTTAATGGAAACTCACAAATTCTAAAATTTATATGTAAATGCAAAGAATCTAAAAAAGTCAAAACAATCTTGAAGAAGAACAAAGATGGAGATGTTAATCTACCAAATTGAAGACCTAATTTAAAGCTATAAAAGAGTGTGGTATTGATGCAAGGATAGATAAAAAATTTAAGAATAGACGAATGGAACAGAATAGAAAATTCAGAAACAGACCCAAACATTAATAGTCACAGTTCTATGAAAAAGGTGACAATGCAGTGCAGTGGGGAAAACGAGAGCATTTTAAAATAAATAATGCTGATTAATTGGAATATCTCTATAAATGAATCTTGGCCACTACCTTATATCAAAAAATAATTTCAGATGGATTTCAGATCTAAATTTAAAGGCAAAACAGTAAAACTTTAAAATAATACAAAGGAGAACACTTTCATGACCTCAAAATAGGCAAAGCACAGGGAGATCAGGTCGGTGCTTTGTGACCACCTAGAGGGGTGGGATAGGGAGGGTGGGAGGGAGGGAGACGCAAGAGGGAAGAGATATGGGAACATACCTGTATGTATAACTGATTTACTTTGTTATAAATCTGAAACTCACACACCATTGTAAAGCAATCATACTCCAGTAAAGATGTAAAGAAAAAGATTTCTTATTTTAAAAAAGTTAAAAAAATTATTTATTTGTTTTTGCTTCATTGGGTCTTCATTGCTGCGCACGGGCTTTCTCTAGGTGCTGCAAGCAGGGGCTACTCTTTGCTGTGGTTGCGTGCTTCTTATTGAGGTTGCTTCTCTTGTTGTAGAGCATGGGCTCTAGGCATGCAGGCTTCAGTAGGTGTGGCGCATGGGCTCAGTAGTTGTGGCTCGTGGGCTCTAGAGCGCAGGCTCAGTAGTTGTGACACATGGGCTTAGTTGCTCCGTGGCATGAGGGATCTTCCCAGACCAGGGATCGAACCCGTATGCACTGGCAGGCAGATTCTTAACCACTGTGCCACCAGGGAAGTCCCAAAAATTTCTTAAATAAGACATACTTATAAAAGAAACATTTTTGATACATTAGAAATATATTAAAATGAAGAACTCCTATTCATCAAAAGACACCATTTAAAGAGTAAAAAGGCAAGCCAAGCCCCAGAGTGGAAGAGGAGTATTTTTTAATACATATAAATACATACATATTTTCAGTACAAAGAGGTTGCATCCAGAATATATAAAGAACTCCTACAAATCAAAAATGAAAAGACAGCATGATTCCATTTATATATAGTTCAAAAGTAGGCACAACTAAGCTATGGTGTAAACAGATGATAGTTATTAACCTTGGCTGGGCTAGTGATTAGAAGGGGGCACGAGAGCAGCTCTTGGTGTCTTGGAGTTCTATTTCTTCATCTGGGTATTGCAGACATGAATGTGCTCACTTTGGGAAAAGTCATTGTGATTTATGCAACTTTTGTATGTATGTTAAACTTTAATGAAAAGCTAAAACCAAAAACAGTGCACCAAAGTACAAATCGCTACTGAGTACCAGAAGGCTATAGAAGAAAGGCAGGGCAGCTGCTTGTGGGAAAGCACCTCTTTTGTCTTTTCACCATTTCAAATGCCAGTGGCCAAACATTTTAGGTCATACAGTACAACAGCAAAAAATAGTTTGAGCAAGGATTTACAGTATGTATATGTTTACACATCATTATGAATGTTGCAAAACATATATGTGGTACATTATAGCATCCGATGTACGTGTTTTGCACATGATGAACACATGACCATAATTAAGTGTATAAAGGATGAAATAAAATAAGCAGTATTTTTAAAAAAAGTTTTTTCTATCAATCATATAAAATTTTATAAAGTTTTTTTTCTCCTTTAAAAAGAAAAGAGCATGAAAGGAATGTGATTCAATATGTCAGTGCTGCCGACAGATACAATTAGGTCATCACTGCTTTTACCTCTTATTGTGTCCAATGATGAGCTTATACTAGGAAGAAAAGTCAGCTCAGGAATCTTCTTATTTACTTGTGCTGTATTATTTATGCTATCTTCAATCTGAAGTTTCTTTGAAAGAATGTTTTAAAGCCATTTGTTCATTTTTGAGAGGGGTAATTTAGTTCAAACCAGATAATATAAACCATAAATTCATTTAACCAGACATGATATAAGCTGTAAGTCATGGCAACACCTTAAAGTGCCTCTCTGGGAAATGTCCATTCTTCCTTCAGTGCCACATGACACCTGACCAGTGTCAATCCAAAATTTAATGCATCTAAACTAATTTGTTTCCCACTTTAGGATGAAAAATGTAATACAGGAATTCTAATATTTTCTTCCCACTCCCAGTAGATTGTCTTGAGGGTACTTAGAATGCATGCACTCTTTGATAGGTAAGTGAAGTCGCACGGTTTTGCTTGTAAATCAAGACCATAAGTCAGTGCAGTTACATCTGGGACTAAAAGGAAGTGAATCGTTCTAATGTAAACTTCACTGTGTCCAATCCATACGTCAACAATGGTCAAAGACTATTGGAATGGTTTTTACACTACAACTCCACTGGACACAGCAAAGTTTTCATGGAACAATTTCTTCCCTCTCTAAATTTTCAGAGAAAGAACAGTGGACTCTTCTGTCCCTATCTCATTATATCCCTATGGCAAATCTCTTCTTGTGCATGTCACTTTACCTCTCTAGATCTGATTTCCTCAAATATAAAATGAAGGATTTGTAGTAAGTGAGTATGAAGCTCCTTCAAGTTAAAATAAGTGTTATGGGCCAAACTGTGTCCTCTTAAAATTCGTATGTTGAAATTCTAACTCCTAATACTTCAGAATGTGACTCTATTTGGAGATAAGGCCCTTAAAGAAGAAGTTAAATTTAAATGTGGTCCTATGTGTTGGCCTGAATCCAATATGACAGGTGTCCTTATAAGAAGAGAAGATCAGGACAGAAATAAACACAAAGGGAAGACCATGTAAAGACACAGAGAGAAGATGACCTATAAGCTAAGGAGACTGGCCTTAGCCGAAACCAACCTTGCTGACAACTCCAACTCAGATATCTAGCTTCTAGAACTGTGAGAAACCTTGTCATTTAAGCCACCCAATCAGTGTTACTTTGTTATGGCAGCTCTAGCAAACAAATATAATAAGCAAAAATTTCCCCAGCTTTATTGATATATAATTGACGTATAGCACTGTGTAAGTTTATATATCGTAATGATCCAATATATGTATATACTTACTGTTAAACAATTACCACAGTAAGATTAGTTAACACGTTTATCACCTCACATAGTTATCAAAAATTTTTTGAGAACTTTTAAGGTCTACTCTCTTAGCAAGTTTTTTTTTTTTTAGTGATAAAAACCAAGTTTACTTATGCTGTACACACAAAAACCAAGTCTATTTATGCTGTACACCTTAAACTTATACAGTGCTGTATGTCAATCATTTCTCAAACTGGAAAAAACCCCAAGTTTATGAAGATTATACAATAAAAAAATGTATGTATCACATATAACAGCTGTCACACAAAGCAAAAGCTATTAGAAATGCAAGAACTTGATCAAAACGCAATTATAGTGGACAATTTAATGCAGCTCTTTCAGAACTGGATAGATCATACAGATGAAAAATAAGCCGTAAATTATAGTCATTAGACTTGATATACAGAATCTTCCATTTGACTACAAAGAAACCTTAACAAATTTTAAAATATAAAATTACCACAAATACCAAGTATTAAATACACAATACAGTATTGTTAACTATAGTCACTAGCTGTACATTAGATCCCCAGCATGTTTTCGTCTTATAACTGGAAATTTGTACGCTTTGACCATTTTTGCCGATTTCCCCCATACAATGAGTAAACTTGAAGAATGCACAAGATCTCTTATAATTGAACTTTGATTTAACAACAACATCTTGACCCTAAGTTATCCCTACTAAGTAACTGAGCATAGAAGTGACTAAATTTATTATCAGTATCTAGAAAGAAATACTTGAACTTTTAAACTTGCTTGACAGGAACCACACTTCCCTCTCCTACTAAGTAGAGACTTAGACGATTACAGTTTACAGATTTTCTCTTACAAATATTATACCATTAGACAGGTAGACGGTTAGTGTTCATGAGAGGCCAAGAGAATCCAGGGGTATTGCAGGTCATGACCATGGTGGTTTTACTGTTGCTGTTTAATATTTATGGAGTGCCCAAAGCTATGTGGGAAGATTACACAGTGCTTTCTTGTGCAATGCCCAAGTTTCATCTGATGAAAATACTCCTTTCCTTGCTCAATCACCAAAGACTTTCTCAAAGAAACAAGCTACCTTATTTGAATTTATAAAAACATGATTAGTTTTCATTCCATTTATATTCTAGAAAGTATTTTCAAATAAAACATCTGGTGTCCAGATAGGAAGCCACTAAATCACATTTATACCTGAGAAACTGAAAGAATGTGAATCACCAAATAGGTTGTTTGATCAAGGAGAATGGACCAAGGTAGCTAATTGGACTCTCTCCTTGTCTTTCTGATGGCCAAAGGCTGTTTTGGGAAGTTAACATAAGCATATGTGAGGAAAGATGTTAGTCAGTAATGCTAAAACTTTGCATAATCCATTTAACAAATCACTTTTTTAAAAGTAAGGTACACTATCAAATGAAGGGAATGCATTCAGCCAAATGGTAAAAGAATAATTTACTCTCTTGCTTCATTTTGAGGAATAGCAGGCAAAAAACACAGCAGGGAAAGGGGAGGCATTTTGGACTCTAGGCTCTGGTTGTCAAGTTTTAGGCTTCTTGTTTGGGGCTAATGGGATATTCGGCTGCTGGTAAATGAGTAAAGGAATGAATATTTCTATAGCCTATGGGTGTATTTGTAGGCTGATCAAGGAAATAGTCCTGAGTTGTTTTCAGACTGTGCTTTCTCCACCAAGGGCAACATGGGGATAGCAGTAGATGGACGGATGGGGAACAGGTAGTCCTTGTGTCTCTCACCTGCCTCTTCAACCAGGGAAGTTCCACTTTTGTTGTTTTGCATATTGGACTTTATTTAAACATTTCTTTTGAATAAAGTGTTTGAAGACAAAAGCCACTTTGGGGACTCATTTTAGAATTGCTCTTGCTAATTTGAGCAGAATTTTGTGCTTGGATGCAGGCATAGCATGGAATAGTAAAGACTCCCTAAATGCTCCAGGCTCTTCATGCTGCCATGTTTTTCCTTCTGATGGAAATGCTTCCTTCTACTTCGTGACTGCTCACCCTGCAAGCCCTTCTCATAAAGTTTATAATTTTTCCTAGGGATCTAAGTGTGGATTGTTTTCCTACGTCAAAAAAGGAGACAAAAATTCCTGTTGTCATAATATTAAAAAGATTACCAGTGGTGTAATCAGTACCATCTTTTTTATATGAAATGTCTCTTCCCTGAATGTGGAGGGAGGGGGACTCCTCTGCTTTCTTATCCCTATCTTACTCCCCACTTCTTTCAGCAGAGAGAAGGATGAACTGGTTCTTCTTGGCTTCTGGATATGCCTGATGCTTGCTGAAGGCTCTCATTCCCACCAGTCCTCATATCAGAGTTTAGGTACCTTGAAGAGTCTGTTCCTGAGAACTTCAGACCCTAGGAATTCATTCATTCACTCATTCAATCACTCATTCACTCAACATCCATCTGTGGAGTTCCTATTCCTTCAGGACACAATGATTAATATGATCATCTCAGCCCTCAAGGAACTCACAGTCTAGGGAGAAACACACCTATGAACAGATACTTATAATGATAAAAAAAAAAGGTAACAATATCCATAGGAGCCAATTTCATCTCCCTCAAGGGGTCATGTATACTTAGAGTCACAGGTGTTTAAAGCTTAATTGAGTCTTGTTTTTGTACTTGGTTGAGAGCTGTTTGGTTTGGATGACTGTCACAAAGAGGGGGAAGAAATTTCCCTTGGGCCATGACCCTTGGGCCAAGCAGAGTTTTTAAGGATAGCTGATTATTTCTCAGTATGAGACTTAAAAATTTAACTTGACAAGTGAAGGCAGTAAATCATCTCACAATGCTTTTCTCGTCCCCCAAAACTTAAAGTTATGTACGTCTGGGATTGTCTTTCTTTTGAGGCAGGATGTGTTGTAGCACTTAGAAGTCACATTTGACAATGTGACAATCAGCATCCTGCTGATAATGGCTTAAAAAAATGAAGGATTTATTTCTCTCACAGAAAGGAAGTTTTGAGGTAGGTAGTACTCAGGAAATCCCAGGGACTGATAAGATGATTCTATGAAGGTTCCTGGGACCCAGGCTCATTCTAATTTACTGCTCTGCCATCCTTAGCACTGGCTTCCACCTTCAGAGTCACAAAATGATTGCTGAAAATTCAGTTATTATGTCCACATTCCAGATAGAGAGAAAGGGGGAAAGGCTAAGGGCAAAAGGGATGTTATAGATGTCTGTTGGCCTTTTAGGGATTGTCACAGGAAAGCACATCAGCAGCTTTTGTTGTCATCTTTTTGGTCAGAACTCAATCTCAGGGCCACACCTAGCTGCAAGGGAGGCTGGGAAGTATTTTTTTAACCCAGGAATATTGCTTCTCAGAATAAAATTGTTTTTTTTTTAATTTAGGAAAAAGAAGGGAATGGATATTGTGTGGGTAACTTGCAGTCTTCGTTACAGACGTCTTGGTCATTTTAGTAGTAGCTCTTTTCCTTCATCTTCCTTCTCTCTCAGCAAAAACTGTAGAAACGTGCATGTACCAATGGGAGTTTTTCCAATGAAGAAGCTATAATATTCCATTCTGAGACTGTATCAGACTTTCCTTCTAAATTAACCATTCAATGATAAATTCGTATATTTTAATGTGACTATTTTCCCCTTAAGTATCACCAAATTTAGTAATATCCAAATTTTGTCTTTATTTCTTAATTTAGTCAAAGTATGTAAATGATTACCTCTCCATTGAGAAGAGTTAACTTTATGGATTCAGATTCTTTCAATATTAAAGAATTAGTTTATACCAGTGAAAATATAAAATATATATATCTTGCTGTTAAATACAATTGCTTTTCAATAATTCCCAAGGTTCGTCTGTGGTCTGAAATTATAACTAAACATTGAAAATACAGATTTTATATGGAAAGTGTTAGTTAATAAGGGATATTAGAACATTCTTCCAATAAAATTATTATCTGTATTTTATAGATACACAATGGAGGCACCAATTGCTTAAATGATTTCCTCAAAGGCAAACTGTATCAGTGATAGAGCCAAAAATAAAACTCAGGATTCCTGGCCCACAGTATAGTAATTGAAGAACCAGTAAATTAATGCATTGCCTTTAGAAGCTATAGACTATAGATTAATGAAGTCCATATAAATTAAAATTCAGTTGAGTTTTCTGATGGTTGTCTCAGGCATTAGAGCGCTTAGATTTTATCAGCAAAAATGACTGAAGTCTTAAGAAGGAACCACTATTCAGAATTAATAACTACTCACTCAAAAGACTAAATACTGGGCTTCCCTGGTGGCGCAGTGGTTGAGAGTCCGCCTGCCGATGCAGGGGACACGGGTTCGTGCCCCAGTCTGGGAAGATCCCACATGCCGCAGAGCGGCTGGGCCCGTGAGCCATGGCCGCTGAGCCTGCGCGTCCGGAGGACCAGGCATTATGCCAGGGTTTGATATACAAAGATGAATAAGACATTATTTTCTCTGGAAGGGACTGTCTAGTTGGCAACACTGATGTGAAAACAGATAATGGCAACATAATTCTATAAATGATACAATGTGGGTATACTCAGAGCTCTGAGAGAGGGAGCATAAGGGAGTAGCGACTCACTTGATGTAGCACTTCAGAAGAAACTTTTCAGGAAGTTTGGTCAATAAAGAAGAACGTGCCAGGGGAGGAGTGGAAAGGCTTTCTTGTCATGGGGTAAAAATTGCTAGAGCTTAGCTGGGGCTAAGCATCCTTCTTCTTTGCAGAGTTCTGAATTCTCTGAGAAAGACAAAAAGTTCAGGTAGATTGACAGAAAACTGTCAGCTTTATAAAATCTGGATTAAATGACAAGGCCTAGATGTGCAGCAACAACGGACTTCCTAAATAATTCACCCAGAATTAGACTTACTTTCTTGGCAACAGGTAGCACTGAATCAGCCTCCTCTTAAAGGAGCTGCCCCTACACAACTTACAGTATGAAGGGTAGACCAGGTTTGTGTTTTCTTGGAAAAGGGGAAGGGGAAAGGGATGAGCTGTGTATCCATTTCCCTATCCCAAACTCACCTATCAGATAGGTCCCTTCCCAGGGGAAGTTGGAACCAGATGTCATCGAGGCAGGGAGTGTTGTACTAGTGATGCTCCCTCCACATGGAACAGCACAATTAGAAGAAGGGATAAAGTACTTCTCCTGAACATTTCTGAATATAATTGGAAGACACCTGATAGACAAAAATAAGAACTTTTTAGTATGGACCATGTGAAACATACACAAAAATAGACAATGGTATAATTAATCCCAATGCACCTATCGTTGAACAATTTTCTGCATTTTGCCATAGGTCTACAATTTTATATTTTAGTGATTGGAACAGTCAAAAATTGGTACCAGAATGAGCATACTGTCTATTAATGCAGAACATTGAGTGCAACAGCCAGTTGGTGTGTAAAATATAGACCAAAGCCAGTCCATGGAAAGGGTGGGGCTTCTTTTTGTGTGTCTCTCTTGTCTCCCAGCACAGAATACTTATGTGTTTTTTTTACTCTCCCCTGCCTTTTCTTCCTCATCCATCTCCACCTCAAGAGTTTCTCTTAAGGTGGCAAAGTTTGAGATTGATTACCCTCTAGTTGCAAAAACACTGGTCTGTGGTAGAAGACATGACAGTAAAACAATGCTGACTAAGGATTTTTTGTCATGAGCCTGAGAAAGGTAAAAACATTTATTCTATTTCACTGATACTAAGGAGTCATGTATTTATAGAGATGGAAGGGAAATAAAATTCCTAAGCAGTTTTAAAACACCTCTTCAAAATATTTTAAATGGTGGGTGTGCTGATTAAGTTCAATGTTTGTGACCTCATTCCTACTCTAGAAAGATGCTGTTCCATTGTTAGACCCAAACCTGTTTTCCTATAACTTCCCCCATTAGCTGTAGTGTTTTATTCTGGAAACACACACAGAGCAATTTGACAACATCAAATATTTGCTAACTCTTCAACTGCTTGAAGATAGTCTATATTTCTCTCCTTAGCTTTATCTTCTTTGATTTGAATACAAAATACTTTCAAATATTTCTTTATTGGGATGCTCTCCAGAATCACGAGAATGCTGGGTTTCCTATTCTGGGTGCACTCTAGATTATCAATGTACCATTTAAGATGTGATGCCTGGAACTGAACACAGTTTGTTGTACAAAAGCACATTGAGATTTTTTTAAGCACTGTGAGGAAGATAAATTAAAAGTAAAACAAAGTTCCTGCCCTAGCGGGTCTGAAGGCAGGACTATTGTCTTTGGCCTGAAGTTTTCTTTTCTTTTTCTCTCTGTTTCCTTCCTTCCTTTCTTTTTTTCTTTTTTCCTGGATTAAAAAATAATTAGTGACAGCACAGTTCATGTTATGCTTGTGGCCAAATAAAACAGTAGGTATTTCTCATGTAAATTGTATTAAGACAGCAGATCTTTTTATCTTGTACTTGTGTCTTCAGTCTTTCGAACTTAAATTTTTTTTTCATTTATTCTTGTTAAATTCCAGTTTGTCCCAGCTATCGAAAGCTTTCTGAATTCACTCAGAAAAGTAGGTAATCTTTTTAGCTTTATATTTTTGTCAAATGTGATAGACTTGTTTAATTGAAGTCATTGATAAAAATGTTGAATTGGATAGTGGTCTACAATTTTCCTCTAGAAATATCCCTCCAGATGAACAAAGTAAAATTAGCTAATGCTTTTAGACAGTCATTTAGAAAAATATATTTATTTATTTATTTGGCTGTGCCAGGTCTTAGTTGCAGCACGCGGGATCTTTTGTTGCGGCATGCAGGCTTCTCTCTAGTTGTGGTGTGCAGGCTCCAGGGCACGTGGGCTCTTAGTTCCCTGGCCAGGGATCAAACCCGAGTCCCCTGCATTGGAAGGCGGATTCTTTACCACTGAACCATCAGGGAAGTCTGGAGGCAGTCATTTTTTAAAAATACAAACCCCAATAAACTGTGGCCCTTATCACCACTGCGTTTCTTGTCCTTTTGCTTGACATTATTCACCATAGAAGAGTCAGAATTTATTTCTTCAGTATCTCCTATCTTGGATTTGTGCTTCTGGTCTTAAGTGAATAACAAGGACTGGACTTACCTTCTTACCGTAAATTAGAAAATTATTTTAAAAATATAAAACAACTGTTTACAGACATCAGACAACAGGGACCACAGAACTGTGATCTGTCAAAGAAGGGAAAAATGATGTTAGTTCTATAATCTCACACTTTTGGCCTGGTAACAATTTCTAGACAATAGGAACAGGAAGGGGGAACCCATTGAAGAGATGATGACCAGAATTTTGGGAGGCTGAGATGGCTGAGATTTGCAGGGCAGAGTTTAAGAAAGGAAAGAGTTATGCAAAACAAGAGCTCCAGAAATCTGTAAGGGAGTGCCCTTCGGTCTTTGCGGAATACCAAGCTGTGCATGTGTAGATATGTCGCCACAGAGCTGAGAGATCACACAGAAGCAGCAGAGTTGAATCCCTGGAGTAAAGGCTACTCAAGACCCACCAAAGGAAAGCTTAAAAATAGACCTTGAAGGTTCCCAACTGACCCGCGAGTAATGTAACCACCAAAACAAAACCCTATACTCATTCATAGTAATCAAAATGTACTCATTCTCTTCAAGTAGCTCTCTTAAACTCAAAGAGTGTTTATTATGAATGAATGAATGAATGAGTGAATAAACTAAATCTCGATCGGGTGTTAAGGTACTTCCCACTTTTTTAGAAATATTTGCTCAGACCTTAAGATCCAGCTCAAATGTGACCTCTTTCCTCAAACTTTCCCTGGCCCCTACTTCTGGAGGCCATCTTTCCTTTTTCTGAACTATTCCGCACTTTGTCTCACTGTTATGTATGCACATATCTCCCTATTTCACTTTAAATTCCTTGAAGGTAGTGTCTATGGCTGATAATAATAATAATATATAATAGTGGGAATTCCCTGGCTGTCCAGTGGTTAGGACTCAGCGCTTTCGCTGCTGTGGCCTGGGTTTAATCCCTGGTTGGGGAACTAAGATCCCGCAAGCTGCAAGGCACAGCCAAAAAAAAAAAATTAATAATAATAACAATAGCTATAATTATTCAACATTTACTATGTGCAAAGCACTCTCCTAAGTCCTTTCCATATGCTTAGTTAATCGTGACGCAGTCCTGATATATGGGTACTATCATCCCCCCATTTTACAGATCAGGAAGCTGAGGCTTAGTTACTTATCTATGATCCTATTGCTAGTAAGGTGTGATGATAAGGTTTGAACCCAGAATTTTCTGTCCCTAATTTTTTGTCACTTGCTAGTATTCTGCAGTCTTACAGCTCATACATCTCTGTATCCTTTATAGTACTTAGAACATGGTAGGTGCATAGTATATATTTGTTGAACAAATGTATTCAGTCATGTGTGGGATGAATTTTAACAGGGTACTCTGGGAGATACAGCCCTGAGCCACAGGGTTGCATTTTTTTTTAAAGCAGATAACAAATACTATAGGCCAGGGGTGGAACAGAAGACATTTTCCAGTCCCCTCCAATCACACATCTGGGGTCACAGCCTCTTCTACCTAGACCCAATACTGAGCCTGCTGATGAGATGGCTATAGACCATCTGTCTTGTAAGGTTAGATCTCTGCAGGATTCCTGGAAGTTCTTGCTTTCTGAATTTATAAACCTCAGGCAGCATGTTAATTATAGTGCACAGATTTGTGCTTTTTGAATTCTAATGTTAAAAAAAATCTGTAAGTTTGGAAGAAAAAAATTAAAAAAAAATCCTGAACATCAGGTCATAAAGATTGTTCCTAATGTAATATAAATGTGATGTGATATAAATGCAATGTAATGTATCATCATTAGCTGAATGTCAGGGTTGAAAGTAATGAGTCATCCTAAAAAGTCTTTGATTCCACTGAGTATATTTATTTATTCTGCTTAAGAACTCAACTTTGGTATTTAAATGGACATAGTTTACGGATCTATTATTAATGATGCTATTAAATGCTTCAAGCTGACCAGATTCAACTTTCTATTTTGATTTGGTTCCTCTTACATTTTATAGATATTAAGGTCATGTACATTTTTTCTTTCTTTTTTTTAAACCAGCATGGGTAAGCATTCAGCCAATTGCACTGAAAAAGTGTCAGGGTTTTCATTTATTATGAGAAGCAAAATTTCAATGCTTTGTTTCTTCTAAACAGGTGATGCTATTTAGGAATGTAGTTATTCAGTTTCTAACTATTTTCAACATTCACCCTCGAATTCTAAACTAGCTGGCATTTTAAAAGATTTAAACGATGGATCATTAATACATTATTATAAACAGTATTTCTGTATTTAATAGAATCACCAAAAACTGATAAATACATCACTGCAAGAATCAAATTTCTTGTTCCAAATGGTCTTTCAGAGTTCTATAACCTGAACTGAAGTCTCCTATGAATATGAATTATGGGCAATCTTAGCAAGACTTCTTTCTCTAATTGGAAAATTTAATTTGACTAAAATGACAGTTCTACAAATACAGTTATATTTATTTCCATTTGAATCTATAAATTGTCTAAAAATGTTTTCAGAATGTTAAATGAGGTCATAATGAGTTTCCTATGCTTGAGTAAGGATGCCCAAATTAGTATTGTAACATTGCAATTAACATCCATCTTGACTGGGTAAGATTTTGCCAAAATTTCCTTTTTGCTTTTGAACTATGCAGAAATAATTCCAAGGTAAAATAGTGCTGGGGAAAAAAAGCACCACTGGCAACTGGAGAGATTGCACTTCTCAAGGATTTTTTAGAACTTAAGTCACATGTACTCCCCAGGGAAATAAAAAATACGAAAGAATCTCTTTGCATTTTTTGACCCCAGTGGAAACAAGGTCAGTATTCCCCACTTATCATCCATTTCTTACAAGTCCTTCACATTTTCCATAAAGCTCTACATGCACGGACACATTTCCTTGCAGACCTTGCTCATGCAGCAGAGTGATTCTGGTTCCCTGCGTACTTGTGTATATAGCTGTATTAACATTTTTATCCCTCTTTGATTGTAATCTTGGCTATTACTGGAAATAAATCATAGCCTTTCAAACATAACATCCAGTTTATATCAGGCCTCCTTTCATGTGTTTAATAATATATATTTGATGAGGATTGTGACCATAAAAGAAAGGACTATAGACCTATTAGGTGGTTTTATTAAACATGTGGTCAGATTTTACCGTTAAAAATAAATAAAATTTTCCTGAGAAGCACTAAAAATTCCAGTGTCTTTTCTAAGTCCCGTCTCCCCTTGATTAAGGCACTTATTTGCTATGAGACTCTGTTTTCTCATTTGCAAAATGAGAGGGCTCAGCTTCATTATTTCTTAGTTACCTTCATCCCAAATTATGAGATTCATCTTGTTCAAAAGCCACTAACATAAACCTATAGACTATTTAGGCTTTATGAATCCTACCTATTGGCTTTTGGAATTACGGTAATGGAGAATCAAAATGGTTTCAACAATTCCTCTTAAGGAATATAGGTCTCGCGCATACTTACTTTTATTATTGATCTAGAGCTTTTACCATGCAATTTTGCTAACATGAGGGATATTACAAGAGCAAATCGTGATATACAGAGTGGCCACAAAGTCCGTATGTTTAACACTGTATCCTCTGATAGTAATTAATAATCAAGCTGATTTAATGTATTCCAACCTCTCATAGGTAAGGAAACTGTTACCTGATTTTGCCCACTCTGAGCGCCAGAATTCTGATATTAATTATCAGGTAGAGTTGGCGTAGCCTAGACATCTATGTTTCTGCAGTTAATTCATTGTAATAGGATAATAAAAAATTGCTAATAATGAGAACAGAATGATAAGATCCTGATTTTGGAATTATACAACGTATTGCAAAACACTTTTCTTGGACAAAATTTCATTTAATCCTCACAGCTATTCAGTGACATTTAAGTACACACTATCGATGTACCATCTCCTTAAGCTAGAACTAGTTTTCAGTTCAGAGGAATATGATCCTTTACGTGATGATTTTTTGTCTTCCAAGGATTTAGTGAATCTTCATAATTTTATAAAGAAAATTTTAATATAACTAACTCTTAAGTTATCTATGTTATGGTGGAATGAGTAATAATTACAATAACTCCTTACATGTATATACTGTTTGATAATTTATAAAACATTTTTGGATACTTTATTGCATTTTTGCAATATACTTGCTATGTTATTAGATTTTTACAATATCTGTGTTGAAAACAACATTAATGAAGAAATCCATAGGAGATCAAAATTATTTTAATAGAAATTTGAGCCACTTCCCTGAAGAAGTAGATAAAAGAATAATTACCAGATAGTGATGTTTTAATTCATTTAAAGCACACATTGAGCTGTGACAAATGCATGAAGGTGCCAAGGTGAGTGAGACATTTGTGCCCAAACCCTCAGTTTCCTTGGTGTCTTTTATTCCAAGATTCTTCCATGTGGAGTTTACTTCCACACAGCACTGAACTTCTTCCAGTCAGCCAGAGTGGTGAATTCCCTTAGTCATATTCATGTAACAGACCCAGAGGGCCTGGGTTCTTCCCTCACTCTTAGAAATATAGAAAGATTATGCATTTCTTGTTGACTTTTCCATCATGGAGAAGTTAACAAACATTCATGGAATCACTGGTTAATAAGCTTCAAGAGTTAGAAGAGAGACCTTAGTAGATAACTAGTTCCTAACACAATCCTACAACATCCCTGATAATTACATTTGAGAGAAGCTCACTTCATCTCAAGGCAACCAGTTATTTTGCTGGACAATAGTACTTGTACTACAGTACCAGACTGTACCAGAATCTATTTCCCTTTAATTTCACTGCAGGTATTAGTTCTTCCTGTTGAAGTAGCACAGATGAAGTCAGTCTTAAGTCCATATGATTGCTTTTCAAATATTTCAACATTGCTTTTTGGTTTTCCTTTTCCCAGAATGGAAGTCTCCAGCTTCTTCAGGTCTTCCCCCTAAGTTTTTAGTTCTTTATCCCAGTCAGCCTCCTCTGGATGCTCTGTTCCTTGGGAATGTCCTTCTAGGATGTTACATTCAGCTGTGGTCTGACTTATGAAGGTAACTCTGGGACCATAACATCCTATAACTGGGTTATGATTTTTCTATAAAGGCAACCTAAAATTGAATTAGTTGTTCCAGTTTTTGTAATAAATTGTTGGTTCATAATGAGTGTACTGTCTAATATAATCTCTAAATCTTTTTCACATGAACCATTTGTTGACAAATGTGGCCTATCCTCATCTAAAATTTATGTAATTGATTGTTTTAAACCAAGTTCAGGACTTTCAATGTATTATTTAGTCTTTTTTAAAAATTTTTTAAATTTATTTTTTATTTATTTATTTTTGGCTGTGTTGGGTCTTCATTGCTGTGTGTGGGCTTTCTCTAGTTGCAGCAAGCGGGGGCTGCTCTTCGTTGCAGTGCACGGGCTTCTCATTACAGTGGCTTCTCTTGTTGCGGAGCACAGGCTCTAGACATGTGGGCTTCAGTAGTTGTGGCACGTGGGCTCAGGAGTTGTGGTTCATGGGTTCTAGAGCGCAGGCTCAGTAGTTGTGGAGCACAGGCTTAGTTGCTCCGCGGCATGTGGGATCTTCCCAGACCAGGGTTCGAACCCATGTCCCCTGCACTGGCAGGAGGATTCTTAACCACTGAGCCACTGGGGAAGTCCCTTTAGTCTTGTTTTTTTAACCATTACTTTAGCCTATTATTTTTGGTGTACTTGTTTGCTATATTTTGCCTGCACAGAATCTCTTTAAAGAACAACTTCCTCCCTTCTCTTCTCCTTGGGCTTTGAGTGGGTGGGTTCTCCAAGCTCGGACAATCAAAGCACTAAATCACTGAAGTTGGTTGAACGATGGCATTTGTCCCAAGTCAGGGCAATGAGTATCAAACCTAGGGCTTTGACTAGAACTCTTGGGCAAAAGGGACATTCTTTCCATTGTGGTTGTTGAGCTGCTAGAAGATAAACCTGGGAATCTACTGCCATATTTCACCTCATTTGGGAGGACCTGGCTGAAAATGAAGCAAACACAAAGGAAGGCAGAGCCAAGATGTAGAGAGTCTGAAGCTTGATTTCGTTACTTGAGCAACTATATCCAACTATGCCTTAAGTGCTTTATCCCCCTGGGTAGCTTGTTTTCTGAGGTTAATTTAAACTGGGCTTCTGTCCCTTGTAATCAAGAGTCCTGACAAATATATGGGCTTTAGTTAACTCTCCTAGCATTGTGTCTTCCTTAAATTGAATAAGCATCTTTTCTATGTCTTAACCTTGGTAAGTAGTAAGAATGTTGATCATGATGGGATTTTGCCATTCTCTGAGCAACTCTATTAATAAGGGTTAAAGTCACATTGGTTCAGTACGTTCTTGGTGATCTCCTCTTGGTTCTAGTAAAATCACCACATTCTTTCTTAAAGTTTACAAACCATAGATTTATTCATTCAGGCTAGATTTCCACAAGATTCATTTACCATCCACTGAATCCACTTTTTATTCTTTCGGCAAATTGCATAATATTAATATTTCCCATTCTCGGCCTCTTAGCTTTTCTCCTACTTTTAATAATTCCTCAACAGTGGCTGAGTGGTAACAGCCAAGTGTTCTTAGAGCACACTGGATGGGATTCTTAGGACCTGGAAACTTAAACTTTTATAATTTTTAACCATCTGAATGTTATGTTTCTTTTTATTATGATTATTTACCCTTTCCAGATTGAATATTATGTTCTTTTATGGAGAAGACATGCAACCCAGAATTTCATAGCTCTGTCCTTCTGCCAAATTGTTAACCTCTATGCCGTCTTCTGTGAGCTGTCACCTTTCCTTTGCTCCTTTTTCTTGCTTCAAACCAAGCTAAGAAAACTCCTTGTTGCTTATCTTCAGATTTTTTTTTTTTGCAACCTCATCTCACTCTAATCTGTGGCCTCCCTACTGCCATGGACCATTTTAATATTTTACCTTGATCAAGAGCCTCGCCAGCTATTTCTTTTGATAATACTCTTTTAAAAAAAGCCCCACAATTTCATTTGGGAATTCTCTGTGTAGGTGTGCCTTTTCTTTTACCGGTGTCCACACACCTCTTTTCTTTATCATTGATATCATTTGTGATAGCATATCAGATTTCATTTTAAAATAAGAATAATCTTTCACTTCTGAACACTGAAGCAGCCATAGTGGTTATAGTGAGGTTAAAAACTGAAGGGTATGAAATAATTCAAATAGCTTCAAGAGTCATCTGAATTTGTCTGGCAGCATTTTTCAGTCATTCATTCAACTCTCATTTAGTACCTACTATGTGCTTCCTCATACCAACACAGATTTGAATTAATCTAAGATTAGGCGTAATAAAACTTGAGATCTTAATGCTCCAATGAAGTTAAATGAACATACCCTAACTTACATTTATTTTTTAGCTGTTTTCTGTCATGTTATAAATCTTCACTGGATCTTTAATCTTGATCATACTTGAATTGATTCAAGTGTGCATTTAGGATATTTCTGCTACCTATGTAGAGTCAGGTTATTGAATGGCTTTTTAAACTTGAATGATGAAGCTATGTCCAGTGTGTCACCAAACACATTAGGTGACTGATATTCAAATCATGACATAATCAGCATTGTATCTCTGGAAGAAACTTTAAACCACCTTGTTCAATCCCCTCATTCTGAGGATGAGCAAACTGCGGGTCTGAGAAGTTGAACAATTTGTCCAAGAATATACAACCGTGTGAGAAATGACTAGAGAAGTTAGTATTTCCCCAGTATGTAGCAGGGATGTTCAAGCCTCCCATAGCGTGTCCTACAAAAATGTTGCCACAGTTCTTTTCAATGTCTATATTATAATAATTGAGCACTTATCCTTTTGGAGTTCAGTTCCTTTAATGGGATAATCCCCTCTTACATTTTTGGGTCTCCCCAGGGGAGGCTAACATCCTCCCCCATCTGTTACCGCTGACGCGTGCGCTCCTCAGCCAGCACTCCCACTGCAGCCTGCTGCTTCTGTTCCTGCTCACGACGCTGTGACACCCAGTGCGGGCCGCCTCCTGCCATCTCAGGCTCTCCCTCTCTCCTGAGGTTACCCCTCACTTCCTGGTACTGCTCTGTGCTAGGAATGGGTCTAGGCCTTCCCTTTAAACTTCCCATTATGACAGCTGAGACTAAATTATAATATTTAACAAGATTTTACTGAAGGCTAGGCATGAGAAGAAAATGACAACATAGAGAAATTTAAAACCAAATACTAGGTAAGACCCCTCTCAGGAGGCATGAGTCTAAGCCCCTCCATATATATCTGTTTGAGGGGACTTCTCTGCCCTGGTCTTTTCTCATGTCCTTTTGGGAGTGATTTTTATCGTATCTCTCTTCTCTGGGGTGCAGGTTCCCAACTTTCCCAACTCCCTGTCAGAGAAAGAGATACTTTCCTCTCCTAAAATGAACCCCTTAGGGGCCACCAACTGAACTTTCATTTACTGTCTCATGATCTCCCTTTATGTAAAACCATACACTGGTGGTGTCTGCTTTCCCCAGGGAATCCCGCAGGGCATGGTCTTCCCCTATGGCCCCAGAACAGAATTGTGTACCATAAGTCTCAGGTAACTCCTAAGAAGGGACAGAAAGTTGCAGTGTTTGCTGAAGAATATCAAATCCAGGTGCTTGCCATTTAAAAGTAACAGTTTTTTAGAATCTCTGTTCCTTAAGGGTTTAAAAATCATGGGGTCCTAGCTCTGTCAGTGTTACCTTATTAGATTAAATATTTCTAACTGCAATAACAACAAAACAAAGTGCAGCCAGTAATACAGAGAAATGCTGATTTGATTAAAATATTCTTTAGATAAAATATTCTTTAGAGTTTTTTTCAGATTAAAAAATAGATGTTTTACAGTCATTTTTATATGTGTATATAGTCCATGACTGATAGCAATAATATTAAATGCCTATTATTGAGTTCCTAGTGTGTACTAGGTATTGTACTAAGCACCTTATATATGTGTATGTTCCATGTAACACAATAATCCTTTGAAATGCAAGAATTAATATCCTTACTTCAAAGACAAGGAGATTAAAGTTCAGAGATCCTGAGTGATTTGTGCAAGGTCACACAGCCAACCAACAGTGGTGTCAGGATTTGAAAATAATTTGGTCCATCAGGTCTTGATGGACCAAAACCCAGGCAATTTCTACTACATCCTCATCATTACAACTGACAATGCAATCATCATGCCCTTTGGGCAGCTATTTTGTTTAGGACTGTGCTTACCAGTGCCTACTGAGCACTTGAAATGCAGCTTGTTCCAACTGAGATGTGCTTTTAGTACAAAATACACATCAGCTTTCTAAGACTTAGCACAAGAATAAATAACGTAAAAAAATCACAGTAGCTTTTTATATTGATTACATGTTAAAATGACAATATTTTAGACAGATTGGATGAAATAATTTATTATTAAAATTAACTTTAGCTGTTTCTTCTTATTATTCTTAATATGCCTACTAGAAAACTTATAATTGCACAGTTGGTTCTCACCATATTTCTGTTGGCCAGCACTGATCTGGAAGCTTTAGCTTGATGAAGCATTTGGACTAAGGTGACTCAAATGCAATACAGAGTTGTTTTCCTTTTTTTTAATTAACAGCTTAAAGGGACATGACCTTACTTTTGCATGACCTTACTTTTGAAGCAAGAACCTTTTGTTTTAGGACTCAAATTTTTATGTTTACAGGCATATGTTCACACTGTCTGTTGCAAATGATTGTTTCAGTGAAATAAGCTTCCCCATAAATGCAAAACTAAGACACAGTTAAAGACAATCCCATCAGCCACTGTTTTGGAGTGAACACTGGGTTTTAGCAAATGCATGGCTGGAATGACCAATTGCTGAAATCTAGAGGGTTGGAGAGGGGCATTGCTCATCTAATTGTTTTGCCTTGTACCAACCATTTCTTCATAAACTTTAAAGAAGGAGACAGCCTTTTAGATATCGGCGTATGGACTATGTTAAGTATATTGATTTTTATTAAGGTATAATCATTTTGTTGCCAGAAATTTGAGCAACATTTGGGCCTCCATGCCGGAGGCCAGGAGCCAGAAAGTTTGAAGTTCACTTTGTATCTCAGAGGGCAGAAGCCGTCAGCCCTGGGTGCACATAAGAAAAGAGCCTTTAAAACACATGGTACCCTCCACCACCTCCACCACCACTTCTCAGCTCTAACGACCATGGAAACTGTTATCATTGGCTTACAGACTAGAATCTGAGAGGAAACAATTGTTTTTCATATTTCAAAATAAATTGAAGAGACGTTGTTTTCCTGAAATGCCCTTGACCCTGAGAAGAGAGGAAGGAATTGGGGTTCCATGCAGATTTGGTTTAAATCAACCTCACTAGAGTAATCAAAGCCACCCAAGAAACAGGGTTAGAATATCAGTCAAGAATTGTAGTTAAGAAGATAACCCTGTCCCAACACTTCCTTCTTTCCCAGGTCTATGGGAGGCATGCATGGGTCTGAATCTGAGGAATATTTTCTTCACTTCAAATTAAGTTGGCATTGATTTGACCAAGAGATCCAGACACCTGCTCAGCAGTCCAACACCTAGTCTAGCCTGGCATTTGTCAGCAGTGACCTTCCAAGGAGGAGGATGATAGCCCACATAGCTTGTCAGACTCCACTGAGTAAAGGTTCAAAGAATGTCTCCCCTTCCCTTTTTTTGTTTTTTGTTCTCACACCCTGGCCTGCAAAATCTTGCACAGCTTTTTCTTGTTCCAGTAACTGCTCAAGCATGTAATAAGTTGAGTTCCAATGAATGGGGACCTCCTGTTTTAGGTGATGTTTCAGCAAGTTGCTTTTCAGCTGGAACTGGGTCAGGAATATTTTTTTGCTCAAACCTTGACAGAATGGCTGAAGTGTTCACATTTTCTGTGTCATCACCAAGATATTTGTAAGTGTTCCTGTTATGATGCAGAAAATCATTTTTGAGGATGTTTAAGGAATAAGGGCAGCACAGCATAAAAAGGAAATCTTCCACAGTACTAGCTGCTTTCTAAGAACATACTGAGGGGTGGTAGCAGAAGAGAAGAAGAGATGTAAGAATGTAAGGGAGGCCATACGACGGGGTTCCCATTTCCTCAACATGCTAAGTGTTGCCTATGTGTTCTAATGAAGTTCTCTAGCAAGTAAAAATGCCTTTGACAATATTAGTAGTTCCTGAGGAGAAATGGATCTTGCCTCATCTGCAGGAAGTTTCATTTTCCTCGCAGATGTTTCTGTACTGACTGTCTTAGTCCATTTGGGCTGCTATAAAAAAATACCAGAAACTGAGTGGTATATAAACAACAGACATTTATTTCTCAAAGTTCTGGTTGCTGGAAAGTCCAATATCAAGGTGCTGGCAGATTCAGTGTCTGGTGAGAGCCCACTTTCTGGTCCGTAGACAGCTCATGTTCTGGTGTGTCCTCACATGGCAAAAAGGGGCATGGGAGCTCTCTGGGGTCTCTTTTATAAGGGCACTAATCCTATCATGGGGGGGCCTCGACCTCATTACCTAATCACCTCCCAAAGGCCCCACCTCCAAATAGCATCACCTTTGGGGTTAGGATTTCAGCATACAAATTTTGGGAGAACACAGACCTTCAGCCCAGAGCACTGATTATTGCATTATTTGGTTCTGTTGATACAATTTACCCAATATACTACCTATTCAATAAGAGTTCACCAGACTCAGAGTTATTTATCACGTTTACAAGGGCAGTATATTACATTTAATCTGTTCATTGAATTAAAAAAAAAACAAACCAGGGCTTCCCTGGTGGTGCAGTGGTTGAGAGTCCGCCTGCCGATGCAGGGGACACGGGTTCGTGCCCCGGTCCGGGAAGATCCCACATGCCACAGAGCG
The DNA here is from genome assembly GCF_963455315.2 of Globicephala melas. Classification (NCBI taxonomy): domain Eukaryota; kingdom Metazoa; phylum Chordata; class Mammalia; order Artiodactyla; family Delphinidae; genus Globicephala; species Globicephala melas. The sequence goes on from NC_083326.1 coordinate 47,582,817, forward strand.
GCTAGGCCCATGAGCCACGGCTGCTGAGCCTGCGCGTCTGGAGCCTGTGCTCCGCAACGGGAGAGGCCACAACAGTGAGAGGCCCACGTACCGCAAAAAAAAAAACCCAAACAAACAAACAAAAAAACCAAAAGCTAATGTTTTGGTGAAGATAATGAAGAACCTTTATGCTATAGTTAGATAGCTGATCTACAGCAAAGGTCTGGGGATAGTTCCAGCCAGGATCCTGCCCTCTGCAATTTCACTCAGGGAATGCAAGCCACAGAGTCAGAGCAGCAGAGAGGAAAAGGGCAAACGAGGAAAGAAAGCTGAAGAGAGAGGACAGGAGAAATCCAAGTGTGAAGAACAGAGTGGGCAAGTGGCCTAGAGAAAGGTATAAATCAGAGAGAGAGAGTGAAAAATGAGAGGAGAAGAACAGGAGATCTGGAAAGAGGAAATAAAGAAAAAAGTGGAAGAAAAGTACTAAATGGAAGTAAGGAAAGGAAGCACGTGGTTTTGAAACAATCAGGCAGTAGGATTGCCAGCTGTCAACTTGATTTTTTTGCCTGGCAGAGAAGCCTTCTTATGCCTCTACACCTCTTAGCTGTAGGGGTCTGAGCCTGGAGGCAGGTCTCATACAGCCAGGTCCTGGCTGGTTTGAGGCTGGGGGATGTGCTCTGGAGAATGTGCTCTGGAGACTTGAGTGTACGCTCAAGAATCTTTGGGTTTCTAGACAGGCCTTCCTTCACGCATAGCTCTTACACACATGCCGTGGCCAGCAGGGCAGAAGGGGCCTCAGCATGCCCCTGTCCCCATACACAGATGAGTCGCTCACTGCTCTCCAGCTGGTCCCCTTGAATCCTGGGCACAGCTGTTGAGACTGCAGATTATAATTCACTCTGAAGGCATCCTGTCTATGACCTAACTAGGTGATGACCCAATCTACCCAGAGACAGCTGCAGCTTCTGGGACCACATATGAAGGAAGTTGCTGTGGACACTCTTTTCTTAGTGGCAGAGAAGAATTGTTCACTCACCTGCATGAAAACACGCTCTAACTCACCACCCCCAACCCCAGCACCTAGGAAACCACGTTTAGGAAACTGGCACTGATATCCTTGAATGTCGATCTAACACATCTGGCTGTTTAGGCTGTGTGTGTGTGTGTGTGTGTGTGTGTGTGTGTGTGTGAATGTGTGCATGCAATAATGCATACATTTTTCAACAACAAATTCTTCCTATATCGGTCTACACTGAGTTATCTCCAAGAGGGCAATGGCTGTTGACCAGTTGATTTTGGTTCATCTATAGCAGGTAGCAGCCATCGCCATACAGCCTGCTATCCTTCTCTCCTGAGTTAGCAGGGAAAGGCTGAATTTCAAACTAACCTGTGGGCAGTTCTGATTTCCCTGTTGTCCTTTTTGCTGACCAGCTGCCAGTCATTCCCCTATGTCTGGTTTTCTTGGATCCTCGGCAGTGTAGGAAATATGCTAACAGTAGTATTCCTTGACTTCACTCCATTACCACTATAGGTCAACCAAGAATGATCAGATTCCATGGGAATTACAAACGATGTCTGTGGAAGGCAGAATTCTAAGAAGACCCTTAATGACTCATGTCCTTGAATATGAGTGGGAACTGTAACTTGGTTCTAACAAATAGAATATGGAAAAAGTGATGGAACAGTACTGCTGCGAACAGGTTGCTTTCTATGGCAAAGGTGAAAAGATTCTGCAGATGTAATTAAGCTCTATTCAGTTGACTTTATGTTAAAAAGAAAATTATCCTGAGTGGGCCTGACCTAATCAGGTGAACCCTTGAAAAGAGGATCTAGAGGTCAGAGATGGAAGAAATAAATTTCTCTCCTCCTGGCCTTGAAGAAGTAAGACACCATAAGTTCTACAGCTTCAAGGAAATGAATCGTTAACAACCATGTGAGCTTGGAAGGGGCCCCTCACCCTAGAATGAGACTCTAGCCTTTGGCTGAAAACTTAATTGCAGCCTTGAGCAGAGACTCCACAACCCAGGAGTCACGCCCAGACTCCTAACCCGTGGAAACTGTGACAAAACAGATGTGTGTTGTTTTAAGCCAGTGAGTTTGTGGTAACTTGTTACAAAGCAATAGAAAATGAATACAGCATCCCCTAAGAAAGATAGTGTAGCTCTCCTTAGATTAACCTGTACAGTCACTAACTACCATTTCTGACTAGTAATAACTAATCTATGGAGCACTTACTCTGCCAGAAACGTGTTCAGGGCTTTGTGTACATTTTCTCTAATGCTCATAACCACCCAGCAAGGCAGATCTTATTTTACAGCTGAAGATAGCAAGACTTAGCAGTGGTCAGTGGTTTTCCCAAAAGAGTGGAGCCATGATTCAAACTCAGCTTCCTCTAAGAAGCTGGGCTTCCCTGCCCACCGTGCTAGACCATTCAGGCCTATATTTGGTAGCTGACGAATGTTTCTTTATTCGTAGGGCCTGCCTACCATTATTTACCACTGGACCACAGAGATTCTTCCAAAATCAATGCTTTCTGAGAACCCTTCTTGGGGCGAGCCCTTTCAAGTGGGAGAGAGCCTTGACTGTGGTTGTGCAAAGAGGCTAATAACTGTCTTAAGTCTCAGAACACACCTGACCACCCACAGAGGGTCATCCATTCGCTTGCATTTATTTACTTGCTTGGCAAAGAAACACATCCCAGTGAAGAAACCTAAAGAATAGTTGCTGAGGGGGAAAGTCAGATTTCCTAAAGTGTTCGAAAGAGGGTTTCCTTGTGATTATGCTCATTAAGGAAAACTGTCTTATTCTGGATAAAATGGAATGAGTCCATAAATCTGTGTAGGATGGGTTTAAACGATGCCTCCTGTTCATTAGTCAGGAAAAAGTCCTCAGTTAGGTCTAGTAAGTTTTCTCCAAGTTCACATCCTTGACGGTGGTCATGAAACAGAGCATCCAGTTTTCATATCTCCCCGGCAACTGCAGGTGCAAGTAGAAAACTTCCCTGAGCGCCGCAAATACTTATGGCATGTCTACGGTGTGCCTGACACTTTTCCAAGTGCCGGCGACACGGTGAGGGACAACAGAAGCAAAGACCCTGCCTCCTGGAGCTTTTGCTTTAGTTGGGCCCATGGGTAATAAACAGGAATCTGTGCTGCAACATCAGGATCAGCTGCCTGCTTTGTTGGAGACCTGAGGCAGGGGGTGGGCGTGGGCACGGGGAGCAGCTTGGAAGATTCTGCAGCAGTCCCATCCGGGTGAGAGAAGGTAGTGGCTGAGGCAAGCGCACAGCAGCGGATGCAGAAAGAAATACTTGGGAATGATTGATGTGGACTCGTGGAAGCCTGTTGCTGAGGAAAGGTGTCACAGCAGCTTCAAGAGGCCTGCCAGGGGATCAACAGCTTGTGGATGAGAGGACAGCGGTCACGGGTGAAGTCAAAGCAGATGCAGCTCCCTCCACCTTAGTCACACACACAGGGGTCCTGTCCTCCTGCAGACTGAGCCCACAGGCAGGGATCAGCAGCTGCTGGCCTCCAGGTGTTTGCTTGGAGGAGGCTGTTTACAGACTTAAAATTCAGTTTGAATTGAAGCAATTTCCCCAGTAGCAGAAATCACAGTGCAGGTTTCTCTTCTGACAACTGAACAACCATGTTAGAGGAAAATTTCATGATGAATATTTAACACAAACATGAAATCACTATGATTCCAGTACATGCCAGCGTAACCAGGTTCCAAATTTCAGCCAGAATTTTATACTTTTGGTGGGAGTACAAAGAAAGGGAGGAGTGGCCCAAGATGAAGCTTGATATGTGGATTGTTATCCTTTGGCACCTTCATTTTTAACTAGACATAGGTTGCCTTTTTAGTACAAGCTCTGCAGTCCTTTACCACATCTTTACACCTGAGATACTCTGTTGCTGAAATGCCGCCTTTTTATAACCTTCCCAAATTTTGGAACCATGTGAAGTACCGTGATGGACCTCAGAGGTTATGCAATCCCATCCTTACGTGGTCCCACCCAGGTCTCTACTTGAACCCCTCCTGTGTCAGGGAAGCTTCTTTTTTCCTGTGGTATCCCTTCTATTTGTTTTAACCATTAAAGAATGCTTCCTTATGCTGAGTCCCAACCTGTTTTTCTGTAATTCCCACTCATTCCTCCCAGTTCTTTCTTTGGAAGATAACTTTTACTTACAAACTAAAAAGTAGAAAGCAAAGTACTATTCTTGCTCTCACATCTGATTCTGCTTTTTGTTTATAAACCAGGAAACCTTTGAAAACGTGTGGAAGAGGAATGATTAGGGTTGGCATTAAATGCTTAAGTTTCTAAATTGTCTTAGAAGTCTCATCAAATTAAATCAAATCTGTGGTGTTAAGTGACAGCAAAAGGAGCTTAGATCAGTCAAAGGGAGCTGGAATGGGATTTTATTTTTCACTCCCAAGGTGGTTGTCAGCTAATATTGTTCCTGAGGTGAGCTTAGGTCACTGTTGTAAGTTTACATTCAGGGTTCCCAAGCCAAAAAATGTCGTTGGAAGAAACCCTTTCCCTTTTGTTAAATACAAAATAAACAGATGTCCCACTGAGATGGACCTCCTCCTTCCCCAGCCTCCCTGCAATACAGGAGCTGCTGGGACAGAATTTACTCCAATGGTTCAGATACATATTGCTGAGAAAACTGTAGATTTCTTAGAATGGTAATTGATGGAAGCAAAACTTTGCTGGGGAGGGGTCCAGAAAAATAGCCTACCACAGAGGAAAGAGACGAGAGGACAGGAAAGGAAAGGAGAGGAGAAGAAAAGAATGGAGCACAAGGATCATATTTATAAAGATTTACCCCCAATTTATGGAGATTTCCAGCAAATTCAATTTATTTCAACAGAATGTGGGACAGATAATATTATATATACTTATATATGTGTGTAGAAATATATACCTCTGTGTGTGTGTGTGTGTGTGTGTGTGTGTGTGTGTGTGTGTGTGTCTATTACCTGTGATGGTGGAGGTAGTGGGGTGGAGGTGCTGTATTTAGGATTAGGTGTTTTGGTTATCCATGTGACAATGCTTTCATAAAACAGACTCAGTAGTTTTTGTTTGTATATTTAATCATTTCTTAGAAATTCTAGGTATTAGGTCACCATATACATCACACATGTTCCGCATGTCCAGATGACCAGTGGGATTGTGACAGAGCATCATCCCTTCTCTTAAGCCCTGCTGGGTTCAGAACAGAGACATTCTTTCTCCATGGAATCAGTGTGTATGTCAGTTGTCCTGCTTACCTTGACCTTCATGTAAAGTGAAGCTTCTATTGCTATTTAAACAAAGATGCTGAGGGTAAACCATTTTATCTTCAAGAAGCTTAGGAGGAACCATAAGGCATAGTATTTTGTCCTCAACGTAAATGCATCTCTCCGATGATTTACTAGCAGACGTATCTGGGTGACAGTAGATTTCTAAATTGAGTATTCTGCCTGAGGAATGGCCTCTGATGTGCATTAAGATCTTTATTGTAACAAACACACCTCTCAATTTGTGTGGCTCTACTCCCTGATTATATTATGCAGCAATCTTTAGGACAATTGTCAGACTGTAGCTTGCTAGCTGAGCAGTCAGAGTAAATGGATATTTCTTGGCACAAACCTTACTTACTTCCTTAGTCAAGGAAAAATTTTTAAGGCATCTGAGAGGGATGTGTCTGATGCTTTTTAAGATTAGTCTTAAAAAGACTCTGGTCTTTTTTTCTAAGTGCCACATCATTTAAGACATTTTCTCCTCCTAGCTCTAGTTGCTGTTATCCTTGTGTGAAAGAAATAGACTTCTGATAGGTGCAGACATATTGTCCTAGGGACTCCTTCCACTACAAGGTCCCTCCCTCCCTTGTTTCCTCCTTCCTTCTTTCCACAAACATTTATGAGTGCCTAATAAGTGTCAGTTGCTGTGCTAGGTGATGGTATCCAGTGACAACCAAAGCTAATACAATGCTGCCCTCTTTGAGCCTACAAAACAGTGTGACATCAGCTCGACTTGCTGGCCTCTCTCCCTCCCTATCTCTCTGTCAGAGGTCTAAACTTAGCTTCAAGCTCTGGACCTCATAGCCATAAAAAACTGACTTGTTACTGGATTCTGCTGGATTATCTCATACATCTATATACTAGTGTGTTAATGGGTTGATGTGTTTCACTTCTAGGAATCCCATTTGTATTTTTGTCCAGACCAGTCCTGCTTTAAAAGTGTGGTTAGACTGACTATAGGACATCCTAAGTTTAATTCTGAAAGCCTAGTCCTTCAGTGGAATCTGCAGTGCTTGGTTAAAGGCAACAAAATTGCTTTTAAATCCCAAGGAAACACTTTACCCTTGAAATATGTTCTATTTCTGACTAACTGGGTGTTTTTAATTATTCCATTTTATCTCCATAATTGGTTTAATGGCCATAGCTCTTTGTTTCATTTTTTCAAAACGGTTTCCCTAGAATTTACAATATACCTCTTTAATTTGTCACACCCTACCTCATACAATCCTGGAGCACTTCATGTGGAGCATGAGACACTTAACAGTATTTTGATTTATCCCTCACATCCTTTTTGTTATTTTTGTCATACATTTTATTTCTACATATGTTAACAAACCCTGTAATATATGGTTATTATTTTTGGCTTAAACAGTTAATTATCTTTTAAAGAGATTAAAAAATGAGAAAATTGTTTTTTTGTAAGATGTCTTGTATGTTTCCCATAAGTTTATTATTTCAGATGTTCTTCATTCCTTTGTGTAGATCCAAATTTCAATCTAGTTTAATATCCTTTTGCCTGAAAAATTTCCTTTAACAATTTTTTTTTTAGCACAGCTCTACTTATGGTGAATTCTCTCTGCTTTTTTTCGTCTGATAAATTCTTTATTTTGCCCTTATTTTTGAAAGATGTTTTCACTGGATGTAAACTTCTTTCTAGAAGTTTAGATTGACTGTTTCCTTTCAACACTTAAAAGATGTCTTTCCATTGTCTTCTGGCTTACACAGTTTCTGAAAAGAAGTCTGCCTTAATTCTTATCTTTGTTTTTCCGTATGTAGTGTGTCTTTTTTTTTCACTGCTTGATTTTTAAGATTTTTCTCTTTATTACTGGTTTTCAGTTATTTGATTATGATGTGCTTTGTGTGATATTCTGCTTGGGGTTCATCACAGTTATCATATCTGTAAGTTTATAGTTGTACATCCCATTGGAAAATTTGGGCCATTATTTCTTTTTCTCTTCTCCTCAAATATTTTTATCATTTTGTCCCTTTCTCCCATTTCCTTCTGGTATTCCAGTTACATGTAGGTTACGCTATTTGATATTTTCCCACAGGCCACTGAGACTTTTTTTTTTCCCAGTCTTTTTTTTTTTTTTTCCTGTGCACTTCATTTTGTTTAGCTTTTACTGTTGTCTTCAAGGTTACTAATCTTTCTTTTGCGGTATCTAATCTGTTGTTAATTCCTTCCAGTGTATATGTTTCATATCTTACATTGTATTTTTTATTTTTCATTTGTGGAAGTTCTAATTGGGTCTTTCTTTCCTTATTGTGTTCATGTTTTTCTTTATCTCCTTGAGCATATGGAAAATTTTGAACAGCTGTCTTAATTCCATTTATCTGTGCTAATCATATCTTTCATTTCTGGATCTGTTTCTATTGAATGATTTTTATTGTGGTTATGGGGTTTTTTTCCTTGCTTCTTGTGTATCTAGTTTTACTCACAGTTGAACACTGTAACTTTTATATTGCTATTCACCGTACCTTTTTGTATTCCTTTAAAGAGTGATAGACTTTGTTCTGACACACAGTTACGTTAATTAGGCTAAGGTGATATTTTTAAGACCTGTTTTTAAACTTGATTAGGGCAAGTCTAGAGCAGCTATTATTATGGGGCCAATTTAGCTCCATTTCCAAGCTGTGGCCTTTCTAAGCAGAAGTTAACTGAATTCTCAGCCCTGTGTAAATTCTGGGATTTGTTTATCTTATAGCTACCCAATAACTTTTCTTTCCTCTGAAGTTGTTCTTTGCTGGTCTCATGGGGTATTGACCTGTGCATAAACAGATCAATCAAAGCTTTAAGGGGACGCCTATGCAGATTTCTGGAATTTTTTCTCTGCATATCTTCCTTTGTCCTGAAAATTCTAGCTGCTCTGGCTTTCCTGAACTCTGGTCAATGTTTTCTTAACTCTATGGAGAACTTCAGGCTTTGTTTGAGTTTTCATTCCTTGGCCTGGAAACTGCCTCCAGGTTGCAAGCAGGGGCAATCATAAGGCTCATCATGTGCTTTTTCTTTGTATCTTTTTTCTCAGGGATCACAGTTTTTCATTGTCTCTGTTCAATGTCAGAAAGCAGTTATTTAATATGTTTTGTTTTAATTTATGTTGTTTATGTTTCTGTAGTAATTACTCCTTCATGAGGGGGAAATTGAATGATATATTACATTTTAAAACCTGTGGCAGATGCAGTTAGTTGTGAAAAAAATGGAACAATTTTATTTTCTTCCATTTGTAAAAGGACATTATAACAGAAGTTTCAGTCAAGACCCTTAGAAGATAGATATAAAATATCAATATGAGTCAGAAGGCAGATTTCTCTGTAGAATGTGATAAAAATGAAATAACTGAAAACCAGTTTTATGACTGTTAAGATCCATGTGGTGTGTATATAGGAATGTATAATAGAGATTGAGAATGCATGAGGGAAGGGTGTAGTAACTGCTAATAGATGAGCCAAAGGAGAGGTGGTTGTATTGCAATGCCTGTTTTCTTAGAATTTTCCAGGGTAAAGAATGCATGAGTGCTCCCTATGGGCCAGATGTGGGATACTCATGAGAAAATGGAAATGAGAGAGGATTTAACACAAGACTGAAGTTTGACTATATTGTGGAGCTGAGCATTCTAATTATGAATTGAGGCAGTGTGACATAAGTGATGAGAAAATTCTGCCTACTCGAGTTTTTTTTAAATTATATTTAGAAGAACTAGCACCAGTGAACACATATAAGAGATCAGTGGTTTGTAAAATAAAGTTCTTTAACCAGTGGGTCATGCTTATTCTATATACTTGACAACAGAACTTTAAAGATTGTCAATGTGCCCATCCCTAAGGGGTGACTTCACCCCATTTCATGGACATCCTCTTTTCTCAAAGACTCAGAGAGGTTAAGGAACAGTTCTGAATAATGAGAAGTAAAGGAAAGTCTACTTGGAAAAATTTTGCTTCCTGATAAAAGGGGAATATGAGAGAGGAACTCTCACTAGCAACAACTCTTGCCTTTGCATTCTGATTTGAACATGATTGTGTTTAGAGCAGTGGCAGCCGTCTTGTGACCATGAGGCAACAAATCTAAGGACAAAAAGTTAGCATGCTGAGGCTGGCAGGAGGGTTGACTGCAAGGTTAAGTACTTGTTACAAGAATGGCATCAGTGCTGATAAACTCAACCTCCTCATGCAGAAGAAGGCTCAGTGCAAATCCAAGGTCCCATGATCAGTGATAGTGGCAGTGGAACTTATTTTCCTACTAGATCATTCAAGATTTTGTTTAGAGTATGTTTTCTGGAAACTAACCTCAAGCCTTATTTTCACCCCTTCTATCGTTCTGTAAGTTACCCAGTATCCTTACGGTAGTATTATCTTCTCATTAATCAATAAGAGTCAACTCCTTTTACTTGCCGTTGAGGACCTTGATGGATACAAAGCATATAGAATTTCTCATATATTGGCCATTTGGGTCAAGAGCCAAGTGTTCTACATGTGTTGAAAAGAGCTGTGACTCAGGACCAGAAATCTGGCTAACCTTCCTGGTTTAGGTTGCATACTAAATTGGCAACAGCCATAGTGTCAGGGAAACCATCTCTTGAGATGTCTCAAGAGATAAGAAGTAACAAATGGCTCTACTGTTTACTTCTTGACTAATTTTGAATTTGTGCTGCCATATATGGCTGTTGCAGTGGCCTCAGGTTCTAAACAAAGTGTGGCCAAGACTATTTCCTCTCTCTAAGTGTAGTATGTTGCATCATTGAACGTACTCTTTTAAATTCATAGGGTAATATGATTAATGTGATCCTTGTGGTATTTACCCACACAGCAACTGTGACTTTGTCATACTTGTGAATAGTACTTTTGTTTGTGAGTTTATTTGTAAACCTTCCTTCTTATAAGGTAGTAGATATATCTATACTGTCCTGACATTTGTGACTGTGGAACCCAGAGATGCTGTCTTGGCTGTTGGCCAGTAGTCAGATCATCACAGTCCTGGACAGCTGAGAAATGGGAGGGATCACATGGCCATGTGGTGGGTGATGGGGACAGGAAGGCCGGCACCAACAGAGGCAATGGGGAAATTTACAGAAGAACCAAGTCTCTCATCTGAGAAGCTCTTCTGGTCAGGGCTTTCGGGGCCACCTGTGACTGGTACTTTCCAGAACTCTGGATCTGTTGGTGCTGGCATTTCGCTCTGAGGAAGTAGGTTTGAAAATAGAGTGTGACACTATGGAGAGAGACCCTTGATGCTGTGGGTTTCACACAGCCACCCGACTGGGATGAATGATATCAGTGCCATGTCCCATGCTTCAGCAGTGATGGCCCATTCACTTTATTGTTTCTTGTTGTCACAGAAGTGGTTTGCTTTCTTTTCTTTCACACGTTCCTGAGTTTTCTGAGCATGGCATTTGGACTAAAGCCCTCAATATATATCCTGTTAGTGAGGGAGATTTTTCTTTTAATGCTATTGAAATTATAGCCCTGAACAATAGGGTAACAGTCATACACTGAGGCCGCATTAAATTATTAATTTTAAATAGTGGAAATGTTTCTGAAATTGGCTGGTACAATATATACATGCTGAGTATTCACTATATTATTACTTTTTGGCAGCGGGAGGGGCTGAGAAAATGGAAGAAAACAGTTCCAAAATCTCAGCAGTACATTATAGGAGCACTAAACACATACTTACACTTTAAAAAAAAGATCTAGAAAACGTAGTGGTGAGGGAGCTTTATCTGAGAAAGTTTACTTTGGAAGTAACTTAGTGACTAAATTATTATTATTGACACAAAGGTGATTTAAGAGAAAAACTCGGGTTTCCCTGGTGGCGCAGTGGTTGAGAGTCCGTCTGCTGATGCAGGGGACACGGCTTCGTGCCCTGGTCCGGGAAGATCCCACATGCCGCGGAGCGGCTGGGCCCGTGAGCCATGGCCGCTGAGCCTGCGCGTCCGGAGTCTGTGCTCCACAACGGGAGAGGCCACAACAGTGAGCGGCCCGCATACCGCAAAAATTAAAAAAAAATTAAAAAAATAAAAAAGAGAAAAACTCACTCCCTCAGTGCTTACAATAAGTTAGTTGATTTTTATCCAGAGCAAGGCCTCTTTCCTTCTTGGCCCACATTTCAGGGTTTGCTCTCCCTAGTTAATAACTTTGAAATAGCAAACTCTTTCTGAAAAGGTACCTTAAAGTCAGTGGTATCTGGTTAAGGTGGGAAGAAATGGACAAAGATCAAAGCTCTGACTCAAAGTTGCAAGATTGTGGGCTGCTTGTCCTGGCATCCCTGGCAGTCCCTGATTGGGAGTTTCGTCCACTGCTCCTGAGTGGGAGTACTCAGCCCAGTAAATCAGGGGCTGCTCCTCCAGGCACCAGAGTGGGGATGGGGAGGCCAGATGGAAGGAAGCGTGCTCGTCTCTGTCACCACTGGCTGGCTGCCATCACCCGGACACTCTGCACTCCTTGCCGAGGGAATGTCACTGTCCTGCCTGCATGATGGGCTGGCCATTCTCAGAGCCCTCCCAGGCAGGATGCAGCACTGCACCATGTTGTCATGGTTACTTATCCATCTCCCCAGAGTCGTGACATCAGTGTCTCCAAGGGGCACGAGCTCTACCTCATGCATATGCATGTGCTCGGCAGGGGCCTTGCCACATCTGAGCATCTTACAATATTTTAGTAGAAAATGGATAGAGAGGGAGGGAAAGGTGACATAGGGAATGAAAGTGAAGATGACAGGAGGGCACATTATTAAATGAAGGAACGAAGGTACCTGCTGGCCGTATAGGGAGAAGACATGAAGGGTTAATGCTGCGTTGGGATTCCCGGCTTTAAATTAACCATCTGCTTGGTCACACCAGGCTCTCACTCACATTTTCAGAGTTTTATACTTCTTAGATGACTTTCACAGATAATATCGCACTTCACTCTCAAAACAACCTGTGACAGCAATATGTCCAGGGAGACCATCAGTGTGTATCAGATGAGGAAACTGAGGCCAGAGAAGGTAGGCACCTTGGAAACTTCACACAGTTAGCAATGGGGCTTGTACTGGAGGCCAGTTCTCTAAACTCCCAGCTCAAGATTCATTTTTGTTTCTCCAGCCTCTTAGGAATTGATAACTTCCAGCAGGCAGAGATTTTTCAGGGGACAGTATTAAATGACCCTCTTCTCCACTGACTGTGAGTTCTTCTTGAGTGAGCATATTGTTGGAATCATTTTTGTGTCTGCAGCACATCCCACATAGTAGGCACTTAATGAATATTGAGCTGAATAACTCTTCCTGTCTGCTGGACCCCCAGGCTTCAAAAAAAAGCCAGCTGATCTACTGCTCTGCATTGCAAATGTACCAATGCCAAATTAGAAGTTAACATTTTCCAGTGATGTTTCAAGACTAGGCCATCTGGGGGTCCCCTCCAGTTAATGCAGGGCCACTTGAAGTGGATGCCCCCTGTTCTCATCTAGACTGATAACCTATGTCACAGAGTCATCCTGTGAATGTGACAATCACCCACCTACCCTCCCCCCGCACACACATACACAGTGGAACAGTGCAGGAGCCCTGCGCTCAGGTACAGACAGTAACAGAGGGAGCAGAAAACCCAACAAGTACAAGATTACTTAGTGCTGTGTAATTGTCACATCAAGGAAATCCTGCAGTTTGTCACAAGTTCTTTAACAGTTGAAGCGACGAAGCCAGAACCAGGAAAGGTAGACTAAATCAGAGATATTTCCGAAGTTAATGGCACACACGGGCTTGTTCATTGGAGAATTTGCCCCACTTATGTGAGGGCAGCTATGGCATTCGGGCCACAAACAAGCCCTGTGCTGTGAGACTGGGGATGCTGATACTGGTAATTTCCTGCTCAGGGGATGGATTTATAACAGACAGGTGGCATTTGTTGCCTTTGGGCTTCTGAGCACCACCAGCAGCAAGTGTCCACGGCAGAGATTCTGGGGGCTGAGAGGAGTGTCTCTTCTCTCACTACTCCCCTTGGGAGGGTCCATATCAGGGGAAAAGTGGTTCAGGTTTTCTGTGTTTCTCCTCTAAAGTGTGTCTTCTTGTGGTCTTTACTTCTAAACCCCAAATGAAACTGGAACAAGGTTGGGCCCACCCTATTATTCCAGGTATCAATTGTACATCATAATCTGTCCCAACATTAGTAGCTTAAAACAACAGCTAATTTACTAGACTTCATAATTTTGTGATCAATAATTTGGGCAAGGTTTGGCTGCACTACTCTCCTGCTCATGTGGCATTGACTGAGGCTACTTGGTGTCATTCAGCTGGTGGAGACCATAGCTTTGTTTCCATATCTGGGGCCTTGGTATGGAAGACTGGAAGGCTGGGCTCAGCTGGGAGTGTCAGCCAGATCCGCAAAATGTTACATCCCAGCTTGGCCATGTCAGGGTGGCTGGATATTTTCCATGGTGGCTCAGGGCTCCTAGAATAACTGTTTCAAAAGACCAAGGAGGACACTGCAAGTCTTCTTATAGTTTGGCCTCAGAAATTCAAGAACACCACTTCTGCTACATTCTCTACTGGTCAAATCACTAAGGCCAGCCCAGTGCAAGGGAAGGGGATGACACTCCATCTCTGAAGGTGAGGAGTAACAAGAAATGAGTGGTCATCTTTGATCTAGCATCCCTGTTCACTTGCTTGGTACTTGAGAGGATCAGCATTTGCAGTTGGCGTCAGGAGGATGTTTGAACAGGTAGCATTTTTTTTGTCTTCTTGTTATGCTAGTCCTGTGTCCCTCTTGCTTCCTTCACTTTTGTGTTTCTCCCCACCCCACATCCTGTATCCCCTTGCCCAGAGCCCTTGCCCACTTCTCCAGCTGCCAAACAGGAAAGCAATCTTGTTAGGGAGTTAGCAGATGTCTTCTTCAGAAGCCAAAGAAATGAAGGTCTAAACGGAATAATTTTAGGCACTGTTTGATAAAATCTTTCAAGGCAAGAAGCACTTTGTGTACTCCTTAAATTCTACTGCAAAGGTGGCCTCCTGCTGTCCTCTCTACACCAGGGTGTTTTTAGCTGGAGAGAGGCAGGAGGCAAAAGATTGTCTAATGGTCAGTGTGTTTGAGAATGTTTATATGCAGCTTTCCTTTTAAGTGCATTCTCAATCCTTCAACACTTACTGAACATGTAATATGTGCCAGGCTCAGTGTTAAGCTGGAGAAGAAGATGGGAGTGTAGCCCTGAGTTAGGGAGATCACATGGAGAGTAGGTGAAAAGAGTCAGTGTAACCAATCACCTTTCTTGCTTTTTTTCCTCACATCTTTTCCTTTCTTGATGAAAACAAGAAGATGCAACATCTGCCCTCTTGAGTGCTGCTCCTTCAAGTGCACCTGGCAAACTCCTGCACCCTCGTAGAGCAGGAGCCAGGGAAGGAACCAGGGAAGGAGTTAGATAAGGAGCCAGGCGGCCACCTGCACTTGGGCTGCAGCACTGGGCTGGCTCCTCCTCTTCCCTTCCCAATCTGGGATAGCCCTTCTCTGCAGGTAGCTCTGCTCAGGTGGTCCTGCGTTTTCTGTCCTAGAACATCTCTCCTGATAATACTTCTGAGATTCATTCTCTCACTACATAACCCATCACCACAACCATAGCAGCTTAAAACAACATACCTCACAGTTCTATAGGTGAGAAGTCCTAGGTGGGCTTGGCTGGGTTCTTTTCTCAGGGTCTCACGAAGTTGAAATCAGGGTGTCATTTGGGCTGGGCTCCTGTCTGGAGGCTCTGGGGAAGAATCTGCTTCTAAGCTTATTCAGGTTTTTGAAAGGATCAGTTCCTTGTGGTTATAGGACTGAGGCCCCCATTTCCTTGACACATGACCTCCATCTTCAAAGCCAGCTATGGCACGTTGAGTCCTACTCATGCTTCATATTTCTCTGACTCCCTCTTTTACTTCTGCTTTGAAGGGCTCCTGTGATTATACTGGGCCCAACCAGATAATCCAGAATAATCTGCCTACTTTAAGGCCTGTAACCTTAATTCCACTTGCAAAATCCCTTGCCCCATAATGATGTGAACATCATTAGCATGTTCATAGATTTTGGGATTAGGGCATCTTTATCTTTATCTTTGGATATCTTTAGGGGACTATTATTCTGCTTACCATACCTTTCATAGGTATGCTGATAGAATGCTGATAGAATATTGACCTGTTTGAAATCATGCTTTCTCCCAAATGACAAAACATAGAATAATTTTGTCATATATGTTCACCAGTCACAAGTTGGAGGTTAAGAAAAGCTAGAACATTTTCAAACCATTGCAGTACAATTCTGAGCTATATTTGGGGAAGAGCCAGCTGACTTTTCTCTTTCTCTGGAAGAGTCAGAAGGAAGCATTTTTGAGAAGAATGGGAAACCATTCACAACATAAATGATGATCAACAGAAACTGTGAAGTCATCATTTGATAAAGCCCTGCACAGATCACATGTCATCTTCTGGGAAAATTTCCAGGACCTCTTTAGATAGACTTAAGAACTGTTCCCATGGTGTTTTGTTTGTAGGTCCTATGGCAGATACCCCAAGGCTCTGACAACTTGTCTCTGTAGCTGATTCCTCTAACAGTTGTGTCCATCTTCGTCTCCCTGGCTCCTAGTGCAGTGTCTGGTGTATGCTCGTCAGTGTCCAGGACAAAGCTCTATGACAGAATAGGCTTAGGACAGGGCTCTCACCCCTCTCTGTTCCTAGGAAGGGAGGTCAGTGTTATGGAGAGCCAGCAACTAGCAACTAGTTGTATATATGCTTGTATTAAAAAGAGATATGTGGAGAAGGGAGTGAACCATTTCTCACTGTACTGAGCTATGGCAAGGCCACATTCGTTTATTCAGCCAGAACCTACTGCCCCTTACTATACAGACCCTGAGTTAGATACTGGTGATACACATGTAAGTCCAGCCCCTGTCCTGAGCATGGGGAAGTCCAGGGTGCACCAGGTGTGACCCAATCCAGGAAACATTGTATGAAAGATTCATTCTTTATAGTTTCTCCTTTCTTTTCTTTTTTACTTTTTATTGAATAAAACATATATACAGAAAGCTACACAAATTATAAGTGTGGAGCTCCATGAATTTCCACGAATTGAACAATCCATACAAGCAACAACCAGGTCAGGAAACAGAGCATTACCCACATGGTGGTGTATTTATTTTTTCTATTCCTGCAGTCCTTATTTTATGCCTCCCAGATGGTGCTAGGACCTCAATGTGAGAGATGGATCCAGACCCTCCCTGTAAGTGAACAAACAAGGTGGTGTCCCCTTCCTGCCTTGGACGCTGTCTTGGCGTCATTCTCTGTGCACTGATATTTAGCAGTGGGTTCTGTTGGGAAGAGAACTTCCAGTTTTTCTTACTAACGAGTCATGGCTACCCCAAAATATGACAGAGAAGAAGCCAGCCAAGCTTTATTTCATACACTCTTATGTGCAAAAAATGCATTGTGGAATACAGGCATTAGGTATAGCTCTTTAGGAACAACCTACTTACAAGAGCAGAAAATATACCAGATAACTAATATTATGAAGCAGTATATAGAAGATACTAATGAAAGACATGCCAATGTTTGGGGGCGTTGGGGGCTCCATCAAGGTGCTTCAGGAGCTGTTTGAGGGGCTTGTGTGCAGTGGTCGAGGGAGTAGGAAGGAGGTAGGATTCTGGTCCCCCAGACACAAGCAGAGTAGCTCATCTTTGATCTGTTTAGCACATTGGGATTCCAAGTAAAATTTTACTTGGAAAACAGAGTTTGTCAGGTAAAGAGTCTCTAATGACACTGATGGATGCTGTAGGTGCCCAGGGTTCTGAGAGGAGAGGGAACATGCCATGCTTCTGGTGGGCAGGTCTGGAATGGCAAAGCAGGGGCAGGAGCAACAGGAAGGGAGGACTCAGGTGAGACACATCCTGAAAGGAGTATGTGAAGAGGGACCTGGTGAGGCCTTTGAGGGCCACAAAATATTTGCAGACATCATAACTTCAGAAGCCCATTAGGGCCAGACCAGGAATATTTGCAGGTGAAATGTGGGGGGTTGGGGGCTGCAGCAGCTAAGTGCATTTGTCCTGGGTAGAAGGGCAGCTGCCATGTAGCTCCACTGATTGTGGTTCTGTGAGGGTTTTGCCTCGGTGGGGCTAGATCTTAAGATTTTTCAAAAAACGTTGGAAATCCAGATTGTTATGGGCAGATATCCTGATTTTTAAAACATTGGTTCATTTTGTTAAGAACACAGTGCCCAGGGCAAGTATAGCCCTTGGGCTACAGCCTTGTGCCTGGAGAGTAGGACTGCAAGGCACTTCGAGGCTCTGGAGAAAGCTTTGACTTGGGAGGAACATTCAGCCACGTCACACTGCTGGCCAGAGGACCAGGCTGCACCCTGGGCATGGTGACTATTTTCCCTCCAATCTTTGAAATCTAGACACATTCTGATTGGAGCAAGATAGCATGAGTGACCATGGAAAAACATACAATAAACTACCTTTCTTAACAAACAGTTTGAATCTGCTAAGGAAAAAACAAGCCCCTTCCCTTTCCTGAGTCTTCTGTTCTTGCATTTGTAACTAGAGCTGAGGATAAGTGGCGTTTTCCTCTGTGACCAGGTGTTTTGTTCTCTGCTGGCTCCCCACATCTACATAACTTCCCAAGGTATTGTTTTTTGTTTTTTTCCACGAATATTGACTACCTCTGGCAATTTATGAAAACGTTACTGAGAATTTCTCATCACCCACCTACCACATTACCTCTCTGGCCAAGAAATGACCATGTCATCAGAAGGTCTGCACTTTGAAAGCTGAGACATAGTATTCCTTTTGAAAGTCGTAAGTGCCACCTCTGCTCCTTTCCAGCATGTTATTAGGTACAATCCAAATGAAATTTGAACTGCTGCTGCAACCATGTAGGATATCAAAGTCCTAATTACTCATTTCTAGAATCTGCTTTTCTGACGAGGGCTCTCTTAAAATCCATAATCACATAGATACAGTTGTGAAATGATGTAATTTGCTTTTTCATCTGACGTTGATCTCATCTAACATGATCCCATCCATCACACCTGTAAGTGTACTCCAATGTGGTTAAAAATAAAACAACCGCCCGCGCCCCCAACACACACACAAAATACCATCACCACCAAGAGCCATCCCTCCACTCCACCAAAACTCAATGAACTTTTAAAATGTAAGTATATAATTTGCAGTTGAGGTAGCTCTTAGGCAACATAATTTATGGTCCCTTTCTTTGATTACCTCTGGTCATTACCTCTCATCAGAAAGTAACTCTCCATTAGAAGCATAGTTTTCACTCACGCTGGCCTAAACTGCACGCCTGCCCCCCACCCCCTGACTAACACCTGCCGTCGTACCCAGCGGCCAGCAGATCACTTCCCCTCAACTTCGGCTGTGCAGTGTTTATTGACACCCATCTAGATTGGCCCACTCATTTCCTTACCTGAGAAACCCCAGAACTGTGGGATATATCCTTAGGTAATAGCTCTTGGTAACAGGAGAACTTGAAGGCTCAGAAAGTAAAATATGTGAATTCATATTCAGTTTTAATAAACTGAGGTAATTAGTTGAAACGCAATAGAAAATAACAGTCTGTGACATATAAAAGATGGCCAGCTGACAAAGACAGAGCTGTTCTTCACTCCACTAATAACCGTTTCTTCATCAACATTGAATTCTTCAATGTTTTGGCATTTCAATTATGTTGTAAAATGAATTTATAAAATTTGAACATCTATGCTTTTCTCTTGTTCTCCTGAAAACTTGAAAAAACTTTTCATGCATGTCTCCTGTTTCCCCAACCTGTACACATGCTAGGATTTAACTAGATTTCCAAGAGTTGTGTGTATTTTGAATATCAATTGTACATTGCAGATTCTAAGAAAATGTGTATATTTGAAATGGATGGACAAAACAGGGTAAGGGGAAAGATTCTAATATATAAGCTCTATGAGGGCAGAGGTCTTGTCTTTCTTGTTCATGGATTTATCCCTACCTAAAATAGTGCCTGAAATATTGAAAGGCTCCATACAAGTTGTTGAATAAATAAATTAACAGGAGAGAGACCATTCAGATGAATATTTAGTGGTAGTACCCTAATGGATATGTCCACCTCCAAATCCCTGGAACCTATATATGATCTTATTTGGGAAAAGCAACTTTGCAGATATAATCCACTTCATCTTGAGATGAGATCATCCTGGATTATCTGAGCAGACCCTAAATGTAATGACAAGTGTTCTTATAAGAAACACACAAGGGAGATTTAACAGACAGGAGGGGAAGAGATAACGTGACAGTGAAGGTGGAAATTGGAGTAATGCAGACACAAGCCAAGAAATACTTGGAGACACCCAAAGCAGGGAGAGGCAAGGATCAGATTCTCCTTTGGAACCTCTGGAAGGAACGTGGTCCCTCTGATACAGTCATTTTCATACTTCTGGTCCCCAGAACTGTGAGAGAATAAATTTCAGTTGTTTGAGGCCACCAAGCTTGTGGGGATTTGTTATGGCAGCCACGGGAAACTAACACAGAGACTAAAGTGAGAGACATGGCCTGTTTTAGAACGTGTCCTGAGCAGAGCTGACTGCCTCATAGTAGATCTAAGTTGGGTTTGTGCTATCAGACATCACCTTTTGGTTTCTGCATCCCTTCTCAGTAGCAATAAGGGGTGATGCTTGCATGACTGAGGTGTCTTGAAGAAGAAGCTGTTAACTCTTGTGAGACATGCATTGACCTTGTCAGTGGCTGTGGAAAACGGGGTTCTCCAGGTGGGGACCTTCTGAATGGGGAGCAATCCTGGGTCTTTCGTAACTGTCACATGGCTTGAGTTCTAAAATTCTGAGAAGTAGAGGGTAAGAGAATCCCACACTTTGTAAGTTGGGAGGGATCTTAAAGATCATTTTCATATGCAGATAAAGAGGATGGAAAGCAGTGAGATAAGCATATGTTCCTTGCAAATTCCAGGAATGAAATGCAGGGAGGTGGCTAGATGATCCTCCACCTCACACAGAGGGCTGCTTCAGCCGGTGGGATTCAGACCTCTTCATCGTTGTTTGAATTTAACCCCACGTACTTTGCCATTGCCCTTCAAGCCAGTCCTTCTCACTAGTTGATGATGACTGCATTTGGGCAAAAAGAGAAAGGCAAACCAACAAACACGAATTTACTTTTTCACCTTACACAGCCAAATGGTGAACGACTTGGCTTGAAACCAGTTTTGCCGAAACTATGAAGGTCTGGTGGGATTCAGCTTTGATCTTGAGAGAGGCTGTGAGGGGTTTGTTTTTCACAGGGGCTTTAGCCTACAGTTAAGTGCAAACACCTGCGGAAGTACTGGTAATTAGTAGGTAATTAGTAGTTAATGTTCTTAGAATTTAAAAAGAAAGCTTACATAAGTAATTACTTACTATTTCTTATAATGTGCTGCTTTTCCTGAGATTTCATATTCCCAGAACATTTGCCAAGTTCCTGGGTTCCTCAACATACTAAATTGTTTAATTACACACGTATATTGCTTTCAGAAAAAAAAGAAAATACATTAAATGTTGGAAATAGGAATGAGTTATCTTTTAAATTACAGCCAAAAACTCATTTAAAATTTTGAAATATGAGACTGATAACAGCTCTGGAAGGTGGCCTTGATTTTTTGAAAAGATGGGATATGACTGGGAATGAAGAGATGGATAAAAGAATGTTCAAGGCCCTTTAATGAAACACTAAGTGTTAAATACATTTCACAGAGGGTCCTTTTCATGTCAGCAGACACACATCTATGCCTTGGCTTGTCAGAAAGACCGCCAGGGCCCCCATTCTTACGGATGAACACTGCCAAGAAAGGCTAAGTGGTGCTAACAACCTCAGACTCTCGAGGTGACTGAAATGGAGGGACACACATTAATTAGTGCGCTGTGACTTTATTTTCAAAGGATTTTTGCTTTAGAATTTTTAAAGCAGATTTCCAACCCCTAAACCCCAGAGACTTTCTCTGCCAACTGGAAATGGGCATTCGTTCATTTACTTTGTTTAGAGGCTAGAGCTTTGAGAATGACATCTAAAATCTGTTCCTCATTTTGAATCACTTCAAACCTTCAGCAAAGCAATCTTATAGCTTCAGTTTTCTCATCTTTAAAATGGGACTAACAAGTATGTCCCTTTTCTCCTTCCATGTCCTGCCACTACACACAAATGTACCTCATAGAACTGTTAATTTATATCACCTTTTAATACCATAGTGGGGGAGAAAGTTCCAAAATTATATATCCATTTACGACAGTCATATCTAACAATATACATATGTAAGAATAAAGACTAGGTGATACATATATACACTTCAGTTATTATTTATTCCTGTGTGGCTTCATTACTTTTTAACTAATCACTGGTTATTTCTTCAGAATTCCAAGTTAAGGACTCTTTTGAGAAATGATTAAAGCAGGATAGAAACAACTGAAAGTTGAAATCAAGATTCTGGGATCCAGAATAGAAACCCCTCACCACATAATGCTCACACAGGCTTTTTCCTATTAAGGGACTGCTTATAATAATTATTCAAAGGAGCAGAGGAGAAGAAGGAAAACTAGGAAGAATTTAGAGAAAAATAAACCCCAAGCTGGCAGACATTTTAAAACATTTTGTTCTTCTCTGAACATTTGGGAAGCTAATCTCAGATAAAAGAGAACTTCCCCTTAAAATACTATTAGAGGAGAAACATTTTAACCGTCTTTTTTGAAGATATTTTTAAAAATACATAGCTGATAAATTTAATATACTACTAATTGCCTCCATTTTACCTTGGGCATCTTCAATGGACAGGGATAACCCTCTGAATTCTTCAGGAACATTTTTGTTGTTGTTCTTTTCTTACTTCTCCTCCAGGTGAAAGAATATTCCTTCCTTAGCTTTTCCTCACAGATCTCATTTTCCATTTTTTGTCATATGTGTTGTGTGTACACATATGAGTGTGTATGTATGTAGGTGGCCATGTTATTTTTATCACTGTACTCCATTTCATATCACTTATCACAATTTGTATTATTCATTTATTGCTTATTTGTTTATTGTTTGTCTCACTCCCACTAGATAGTAAGCTCCATCAGGACAGAGACTTTGATTATCTTATGGGGCAATGTTTACCCAGTGCCTAGCCTAGAGTCTGGCACAGAGTAGGGATCCAATAAATACTGGTTAAATAAACAACAGAATGAATGAAATAGGATTTAAGAATGTGACTCAACATTGACTATAACAAGGGTATTGCAGGGATTCTGTATTCAATATTTGCTTTTAGAGTCATAATGAAAATTCAAGATAAGGCTGTCAGTCACTATGGCTCTCAAATTCTTCTGCCACGACTGAACATTGTGAATTACTCCCAGGTTCTCCAAGTTGCCCATGGCTTTTACTGATACTGCACTTGCCCAACAAACTCCACTTTGTTGTGTACACCATTTTTCAGTGTACCAAGGACACAACACGTTTCTTAGATGCTGACTGCTACCCCAACTTGCTACCACTTACACACATTTACTAAATATTTACTATAACATGGTGGACCTATCTGAAATTATAGTTTCCAAAATATTTATTCTCATACTGATGAGTATGAAAAGTAGATCAGAATCAAAAGTCATTATATACACATTTGTAAATAAATAAATATGTATATCTATCTACGGCTTATAGCTATGTCATTTAGTGGAGATATCCTAAACACAATAAATGCAATAATGTTTACAGTATAGAAAGCTCAGACAAAGTGATAGGAAAAGCAGTAGATAAGTGAGCATTAGTTGTTAATAAACAATTTGCAAGAGAGGAAATAGATTGGCTAGACAATATATGGGAAAACTTTGATTTCTCTGGTGATCAAGTAAATGCAAATTAAAATGATGGGAGATATTTTTGCTTATCAGATTAGCAAAGTTGTAGAGCTATTCTGATTTTTTACCCTTAGAAGATTTCCTAGTTTATCTGTGCTCTTCCTTCACTTTCATTTTGTTTTTCAGTTTCTTTTGTTGCTCCTTCTTTTTTTTTAAGATTTTTTTTTTTTTTTTTTTGACGTGGACCACTTTTAAAGTCTTTACTGAATTCCTCACAACACTGCCTCTGTGTTTTGGTTTTCTGGCCATGAGGCATGTGGGATCCCAACTCCCCAACCAGGAATCGAACCCGTGCACCACCCACCCCCATTTGAAGGCGAAGCCCTAACCACTGGACCACTAAGGAAGTCCCTGTTGCTCCTTCTTTTGATCAATAAATTTCTCTTCTTATATCCTTTGGAATTAATTTTTGGAGAATTATAAATATTGCTTTTGGAATTTACCTTTCCTAAACGTATCTGTCCTTAAAATTTCTTCCTCATTAAAATTTTTTTTTCTGATTCTTTGAACCTGTTTACATTTGATTTTTAAAAAATAATTACTTTTTGAGTTTTCTTGGAATCTGTAGTGGATTGCTCCATCAGGATATTTTCAGGAGAAGGAGGGTAAGTACCTAGACCATAGGATTAGCTTGAAATTTTTCTAACCTGTTATTCTATTTTTAAGTAAGGCATACCTTGTTTTTTTGTCCATAGTTTTTGAAATGAACTACTCTCGAATTGTATATTAGACAAATGTTCTAAAAAGAAAGACAGACAGCTGAATTTCAGTTTTTTAATGTGTCTGTCATGTGATGAGAGGTTTGGCAAATGCAGTTGAGCCAGAAGATTCAGTGTAGCAAAAGTGGCAAATGCCTTACGCTCAGTCCCTCTGTAGTTAGAACACAGCCGTGAACAAACACACTGAGGAGACTTATTTCACTGGCAGGAGAGGGACAGATGTGCCCTCTCCCTCTCCAACTTTTGCAAAACTGTAGTGGCACAAATCCAAGTTTCAAAGAAGTATCCTAAGTTTCTTGTTCTTGTGGACTGTAGCTGTCTGTGGTTTTTACAGTGTCGAGATAGCCTGAGCTTACAACACTCGTGAGTGTAACAAGGACCTGAGGAGTTTCACACTGTGGCTAGCGCTGTTTACTCAAAGCCATCCTGGAAGTTCATTGAAGCAGGGGCCAGATCTTTTCTACACTGGATGCCTTGTGGGGTGATCACAAACACTGACTGGGATCAGAACTGCACTGATGTGGACAATATAGATACAATCGTGTCCAGATTTAAAGTAAGGTGCTGCATCATGTTCCGGATCAAATTAATACACTAGGTTTCGTTTATGTCTTTTAATGGAGAACAGTAGTAGCTCTTTTTGCTGCCTTGTTCCCAGTGAAATAGTCTGTGTATAGAGTTTCCCTTTTCAGCAGCAGTTGTGTCTACAAATGCTATTCTCTGAACGACAGCTATTCAGGCATGCCATTCCCCGAACAAAGAGGTGCATTAAAAGAGTCTTGACAATTTCAGCTCCTAGAAACACAGGGGTCACACAAATCTGCCAAGTTGAAAGAAAACAAATCACTAGGGCAAGGCATTTTATTTAGTTCTAAACAGCATCTAGCACATGGATAGCATTCAAAAGCATTAATACAGCCATAATGCAAATCAACATGGACCTGCAGTCCAGGAGCTGAAAGAAATTAGGCTAAACCCTAAAGAAATCAGACCATGAGTAAAAAGGAATTTCAACAAAATATCAAACATTATTCACTAATATGGCAGTCAGTCATCCGTGCATATCTGGTACACTGGGGTGAGTTACAAAAGAAGTCAACACTTATAGGTAGAGACTTAAAGTGTAATGAAGGAGACAGGACGAACGCAAATAAACAGACACAAAAAGGGCAGAAACCATTACACCACAGGCAAAAACAATGTCAAATCTACAGAGCTTGAGAAGGGAATCTTGGCTATTTACAGAAGTAGGGAGGTTGCTGGAAGGTTGGAGTTAAGATTTATATATTAAAGGGAGTGAGGTATGCTTCTTTTATTAAAGTCCCACTAAAAATATGCGTGGGGTGCCAGGCACAGCTTAGATTGAATTAAACTGAAAACTTGTAGGTTCTGAATTGATTCAGGGATTCAATAGGCTAGGCTACACTAGGACCCTGGGTCTGCTCAGACTCATTCTTCTTTCCTTCATTCCTTTATTAATTCAAGAAAAATGTTGACAGCTTATTGTCTGCAGAAATGATGCTAAATGCTGGGGATGTGCAGAAAAATAATTTACAATCCCTCTTCTCAAGAAGCTCATAGTCTAGTTGATGAGAAAAACATGGAAAATAAATAATCATAATATAATGCTTAAGTAATAGAGGTGTTACAAAGTGAAAGAAGGGGTGATGGCCTCCATCTGGAGGGTTAGGGAAAGCTGGGTCTTTAGAATGGGTGGGGTTTAGCCAGATACAGGGGAGCTGGAGGTGAAGATATGAAGGTCAACCATTTACAGGAATGGTTGTAGTTTCCTGTGGCTGCCCAGAATCCAGGGTGAGAAAAAGTTAGGTATGTGGGAAAGGGACCAACAGTGAAGGAATTGGAGGCTCTGCTAGGAGATTTGGCCTTGGTAGTATAAGAAGTGGGGAGTCCAGGAGGCTCTAAAGAAGGGGAGGGGCATGAGCTGATCTGTGCATTCCAGAGATAAGCAACTGACTGATAACTAGGTGGACTATGTGTGGATGACTGACTGCTGTGTTAGTGAAAACCTCAGATAATTTTATTGAAATTTCTTTTTACCCATGGTCTGGTTTCTTTTGAGTTCAGTCTAATTTCTTTCAGCTCCTGGTCCACAGGCCCAGTTGATTTGCGCTATAGCTGTATTTATGCTTTTGAGTGCCGTCTGTGTGCTAGGTGCAGTTTAGAACTGAATATGGTGTCTTCTGTTGTGATTAGATTTCTTTCTGTTGAGCTGTTTTCCTGAAACACCACCCATGGCTGGAATCCTGGAGAAGAAAGTGGCTGAGAATCCTCCCTTCCCTTTCTTTGCATGTTCTAGGTGCTGAGTCTAGTCCTGGGCCCTCTAATCTTCCTTTCTCATGGCCTCAGTGGAGAGAAGGATATGCTGTATTTGTGTAAAGCTAATGGCTGTTGGTTTTTCTGTGTTCTGCAGAAAAAAGTAGGAGCTTTGATGCATCTAAAGTTCACACAATGGTAGTTCCTATAGTCACTGGGTCATAAAAATCATGAAATACTAAAAACACTAATGCAATGCTTACTACATGTCAGCCTCTGTCCTAAGTCCTTTACTTTCATTTATTTAATCCCTTTCTGTAACACTATAAGATTGGTACTATTATCATGAAGAAACTGAAGCGCAGAGAAAAGTTTAAGTCATGCTGTGTGTAAGGCTGGAGTAGGATTCAAGCCCAGACAGTTTGGATCAAAAGGCTGTGCTGTTAACCACTTAGCTCTACTCTAAAAGTCATCTAATTCCACTTTATGTCAGAAATATGTATCACTACTACAACATCCTTTACAAACTTGATCACAACCAGATCACATACTTCCCCAAACAGTATATTCCAGTGTTGGACAGCTCAATTTATTGTGAAATTTTCCCCCTATATGGAGCAATAATCTGCTTTCCTGGAACATCAGGAAATTCATTGTGTTGATTTCAAATCTCTGGAGCCATTCAGAGTTAGTCTAACCCTCTCTCAATATGACAGTCCTTCAGGTATCTGAAAGATGCTGCCTTGTTGCAAGCTCACAGAGCTATTTATCTCCTTACAAGCTGGAGCTTCTCCTCTGGATGGCCACCTGTTTTTCTAAACTCCTCTGAGAACATTCTTTCCAGAATGGAACATAATTTCCTAAGTGTGGTTTGACCAGAGGAGAGTATTGTTAAGACCATCATCCCTCTTGTACAGGGATTTTTCTTCTTTTAATAGAATCTAAGATCCAGTAGAAATGACTGGGTTTTGTGCAGGTGGGCTGTGGCAGATTTCCTTGGCTGGAGTGAATACCACATGGTGAGATATAAATGAATAGAGAGAGGGATGAGAGCAGTTAGATACAGGAAAGGGGTGGAATTTAAAGCTCATGATGAGAAATTTAAATCTCATTGAGAATCATCTGAGGCCCACTGAAATGTTCCGAGAAAGGGAGTGTGACACCACCAAAGTAACTCTGGGGTTCTTTGGGCAAGTCCACTGCTCTCACCACATCAACATTCCAACACTGGTAAAGATGGAGGAGGCTTGTGAGCATTCTGTGGGCCTGTAAAAGGTTTTTTGTTGATAGGCTTGTTGTATCCTATCTTCAAGAGGGTAGTAAATAAATGATAATGAGACTAATCTGGAAAGGTGTGTTGGTATTCGAGTTCAGGTATTGGGCTGGGAGTTAGGCATTGGATATTCTGTTCCTGAATTTGCTGTGTGGTTGGGATAGGTCAATGTACCTTCTCCATCTCCCCTATCACACTCACTTGTTTGTGAAGTACTTTGTACTCCTTAAATAAAAGATGTTATAAATCACTGATTTATTTGCTGAATATTTTTACACTTAAAAAAAAGAAAGTGGAACTCAGGATTCATGAACTTCTGCAGGCAAACTAATTCACCATTTTCAAGTAGAATCACACCAAAAACTTTCTAAGCAGGTAGAGCATATTAAAGAAGAGGAAGAGGAGAAAGTAATGATGTTGGTGATAATGATGATGTTGATGGTGATAAAATGCTTATCAAACCTGATAGCATGTACCACATATTTTCACAAAGAATTTTCTCATTTAATCCCCCCAACAACTCTATGAGCAAGGTACATTTATTCCCCCACTTCATTAAGAAAACTGAGGCTCAGAAAGGCAAGTACATTGTCCAGGGTAAAAGAATTAGAAATGGTGGAGTTGAGATAGAAATCCAAAGCTCTAAGATTCTAAAGGTTAAGCTTTAAAAAACTCTGCCAGGGTTTTCCAAGCTTTGCTTGATCCCAAGGCCACCTGTAGTGCCTATTGAAAATCCTGAGTCCCAGGTTCTTCCCCTAGAAATTCTAATTCTCAGGTCTGGGTCTAGAAATACATTCTTTTAAGAAACACCCCAGGTTATATTTATAATATGGAAGTTGGGGTTGCCAACTGTACAGCAAGGGTTGGCAAAGATTTTTCTTAAAGGGCCAGATGGTAGATATTTTAGAGTTTGTGGGCCATGCGTTCTCTGTACAACTACATTGCCACTGTAGTAAAAAACAGTCATAAACAGGATGGACGTGAATGAGTATGGCTGTGTTCCAATAAGACTTTATTTACAAAAACAGCAAGCTGGATTTAGCTTGCAGGTTATAGCTTTCCACCCCTTGCTGTATATCTTAATGTTTTCTAGAGGAATCATTCATAATTTCCTTGGACCATGTGAAAATACACTCCAGGATTGTGCTCTTGTATAAGATTCTATCCAGAACAAATTTGAATTTTAAGGTACAATTTTAGCCCATTTTCCCTTATTTGTCCCTGAGAACTTGTCTTTTGAGGGAAACTAAGGACAAATTCTGGCCCATGGTACTTCATTCTCTGGTTAGCCAGGGTCTCACACAATTATTATGTCTATAGCTCACAAGATGTATATTTTCATCTTTGTCCTTGCCATGGTGCCTAGCACATAATTAGTGCTTAATAAGTATTTACTATTTACTAATTTCAATTTAGTAAATATTGACTAAGCAATAAATACATGCTAGATGCCATGGTGGCTTGGATTTTCAGGTAGAGAGTTGGAAATGCATGCCTAGCATTGAGAAAGAAGATGACAGGTGCAGATTTGAGATCACTGTGGGATAGGACAGAAGGTTAGAAGAGAAGAGAAGAGGTAGTGGAGAGAACTCTGGGGGAGGCAGGTCAAGGCCAATCAGTGCAAACGTTTGAGATGGAAAGGTCAGAAAGGAAGAGAACCCTTACTGGATGACAGAAACTAAGTGATGAGGGAGTTTCAAGAAAAACAGGCTGTTCGTTACTGTCAGCTGTAAAGAGGTCTGGTAGGATGAGCACCAGCTATTAGGAAGGAAAGGAGGACATTTGTCATCCTCAAGAAGTTTCTGTAGAAAAATATGAGCATAAGCCAAGTTGTTACAAATAGAGTCACTTATGGGAGGAAAGAAGTTAAAGAATTGAAAGCAGATCAGAGTTACAGATCTTGAAGATGATAGAATTCAGGTGATGATGAAGTTCAGGGTGTAGTGGTTGAAGTGGAGAGGAGATAAACTTGGTTGGAATTGAGGAGGCATAGACAAAGGAAGAGGTGAGGAGAACAATTGTGATGTAATTGCCACGGTTCTTTTAGAAGATAGAGAAGTATCTTGGAGATCAGAAGGAGAAAATACAGAAAATATAATACCAGATGACACGTTAGACTTCAGATGAGAGACTTCTGTTAAATACTAAGTCAAAACAGGGACTAGAAATTATGACCTTGTATAAAATGTTATCTCTTGGACGTGGGCTTCCACTAAAAGTTTCTGGGCCTGGAAAGCTCATGGTGAATTTCTTTTATTTGTTTCACTTCCCGTCACCTGAGTATCTAACTAGATATCCTGTCCCCTTGCAGTGTTTTTTTTGTTTGTTTTTCTTTTAAAGCTAAAAGAAAAGAAAAGAACAAGGGCAACAACAAGAACAGGAAAACAGCTTCCATCTCTGGAAACTCCAGTTCCTTAATAAGGAAGTTGAATATCAGGAATACTCAGAGACATATTTTTCCTAGGGAGATATTATCTGTTGGTCTCTGTTTAATAAGAATCTTACTGCTTGAAGGGGAATCCAAGTAATTGGAAAGATGCTGTCATGAGCAACCTTGTACGGTTGAGCATCAGATAGTGCGCCTTGCTCAGTAAGGTCAAGGATGGGAGTCATCTGTAGAAGGGCTAAACACCTTGAAAGAATCTGAGGGAGCCAATGGAACGCCCAATTGTAACAGCTGCTAGAGACAGGAGGTCGTCAGAGAAACTTTATACTGATGAGTAACTGAACTGTATATATTCTATTTATCATCTATCTATCTATCTATCTATCTATCTATCTATCATCTACCATTTATCTATCTACCACTACTCATGTGCCTAGAGGGGACTGTAGCCAGGTGGTAGGTGAGGGTGGATGAACCAACCACAAACAAGGAATCAGGTGAGAGAATTGGATTCAAAGAGGAGGACCCTGAGGAGTGATGGCAGCTCGAACACTTGCAAGTGCACGTATTGGTGCCATACCCATTGATTTCTGCATTGAGCTCTAGACATGCTGCTCCAGTTTTAAGCAGTCATCGTGGTTGGGGCCAAAGTGGTCTGGCAGGTATGGGCATCCTGCCAGAGGTTGCTAAGGCTCTTTAGGTGCTGAACACCAGCAACCACAGCCTAGCAAAGGAGACCTTCACAGCTCTAACACTTAGCTTCTTGGGATCTCTATTGAAAATTCTAGCTCTCCCAGCAGTAAAGATGGAATCCCATAACTTTTGCTAAAATCATAATAGTTAAAACTTATTTCTAAGGTTTTTTGTTTTGTTTTCAGCCTAGGATCTTCATTTTCTTTCCTTCACTCCTTGTACAACTTAATAAAAAATATGCTGTTGCCATTTTGCCCATAATCAGGTTTCATAGCCAAAGTATGGTTCCTAAATCACCCTTCTTTCCCACCTCTGTGATTAATCCTCTTTTTACACTTATTTTCTAACCTTAGATTAATCTCTCATTCCTCCAACTAACATCATTTAATACTTGGGAGAGATACAAATGAAGCAGAACACATTGTTTCTGCTCTTGAAGATCTAACAACCCAATGCTTGATGTACAGATTCTTGGTGCACATAAAAAAGACATAAACATACAAAAAAATTAAACAAATGAAAAATCAATGTAGCTGCATCAAAGTAACTCAATCAATATGTATTTGTTTATATTCAGAGGGAATGAAGGAATGCAGGACATTTGGACCGGAGTAGGCTTACAGGTGTGAGCCTCTGTAAAGAAGGATCCTTGAACAGGATTCTCTGTGAGGCAGGGACATGAGCTCTGAGGCCAGATGCCTGGGCTGGCAGTGTCCAGGGTGGCTGGCCAGGGTGGGTTTCAGAATGCATAACAAAGATTTTAGTTCTAGTAGCTATTATAATTTTTCAAAAAGGGGTTTTGATTTATTTAAGCTAAGTTATTTGCATAGACAATCAACTAAATATGTAAGTACAAGTCTTGAGTAACTATATCTAATTTACTCTCATGATCTTTAAAACTCATCATTTCGTTCCTTACAAATTTCAGGGTTTTTTTTTTTTTCATCCTCTCTGTATCCTTGCCTTGTATTTTTAGGTGAACATTTCATGCTTCCCCTCTTTCCCAAACGGTTGAGAAAACTTTTGTGGGGTTCTTACGTAGCACCCATGTTGCAACTATGGATTTTCTCCTCTCATGACCTGTGTCCATCCCTTCTCTCCCGAGATTTCGCAAGGTGGTTGAAATGAGTGCCTCTTCCATGGGGGGTGCTTTGGGGGTGAGTCTTGTCTTATTAGCTCCATGTCTCTCTCAGGCCAGCACAGTGCCTGCTACACAGCAGGTACTCCTGGTGCACAGTTGCCCAATTCTCCTTGCCTTTCGTGATGTTACAGGGCAGGAACAAATGAGGATTTCATGCTCTTATCTTGAGCAGATCATAGGTTCATCCTATTTATGAAAACAGATGGTGATGAGTCTTTGAGGGTTGGAAGATGAATATGCACATTGTACATTGAAGTATAAAGTTTGAATGACTCTATCTTAACACTGACAGTCTCAAAAGTTGTTATTATCAGTTCTGCGATTTTTAAAGCATTGCATGGAGGTACAGCTGTTTGATTTCCATTGACTTCCAGCTATTGTACATTCACATAATGAAAGCAGTTTGTCCACATGAATAAAACATCAATAGGATGTATGTATAAGTACCATTTAAGAAAAAAAATAGAGAAAGTAAAGCATACTTATATATATGAAAAAACAGAGAGGCAAAGGGACCAATTTTCTGGTTAACAAAATGTTCTCACTTAAGCAAATGTCTCAAGTCACTCCCCTAGATCAGATTGAGGTAGGGACACCGTTGCCCACATGTCTCAGGAAAAGCAAAGCTACCCTTGTAAAAACTGAGATCACCTAGAGAGTATTTTTTCCTACAATCAGTTTTTCATTTTCTGCTCTTTTTAATTGATTTTAAAGAAGGACATGGCTGCAGGAACCCCAGGACTGCCTCTTTAAGACCCCCTGAGCAGGAGTTAAAAGCTGGCAGCCCCAGCTGGCTTTCCTCCGTCCCAGACAACTCTCGCTGAAATTAATGTGGCTCAAGCAGGGGCCGGGGCTGCCAGTTGTCCAAAGACAAATCATTGGTTTTAAGAAAAATCCCCCTTTTAATGATTCACAGTTGAATTTGGATTTCAACTCAGCTCAACAAGCAAACAAAGCAGAGAGCTCTTGGAGAGGTTGGGCTTGAAGCTGCCAATATGTTGCAAGTCATGGGAGGCTTTTGGCCCCATAACACTAGGGCATGTGGAATCAAGGAGTCAGCAGTGGCTACAGGTGACATTGTAGATCACATATGGGTGTGGTCATGCTCTTGCCTTGGAAGGTCCAGGTTTCATTTCTACCTCAATGTACTTTTACAAAGTCTGTATTAGACACAGTGCATGCTGCCAGGTGCTGAGCCGGGGACACACACACACACGTAAAACACAATTTTTGCCCCAGGAGCTTAATATCTACCTAGGAAAATTAGGCCTACACACATAAGAAGAAACACAAATTGAAATCCTGATTCTCAGATTGAAAGCCAGATTCTCAGACCTAGCTGTGTCAGAATTACCTGGTAAGCTTAATAGCCAGACACACACATGGACGTGTACACTTATGTGCACACACACACACAAGCACCAGCAACAGCACAAATAATGACAACCACAAAACAATTCCCTGGCCTCACCCCAGACCTCCTACTGAATCAGAATCTCTGGAAATGGGATCAGAAAATTTGGAGGTTTAAAATATTCTGGAATGATTCCTATTCACAACCAGGTACAAGAACCACTAACTCAGGTGGCAAATGGTTTTGGGTAAGAGATATGGGTAATTCATGCCTAGGGAGAAGTCACTGGGCTTCTACTGGTGAGCGAATGCTTTCCAGGAGAGACAGGAGAAGACTCACATATGCACCTGCTCAGTCCTGTAAACCACAGAGCATACCGACCATGTCCTGGATCTGGACCAAAGTGGAACTCCCCACACTGGCTAGAATTTGTACCTTCACATCCTCTTATCGTTATGTGAGAGCTGGGGCAGGAAACACCATTCATGCTCCTTCCTGCTTCCCAGCCTTTGCTTGGCAGCGTCCCCTGTCAGCTGTGCACCCACTTCCACCCAAGTAAATTAATTCCGGAGCATCCTTTTGAATTCAGCTCAACAAAGAAGACTTTCCTCAGCCCTTGGAATGGGTCCAGTTACCTAGTTACTCTCATAGCATTCTGCTTACTCTTTTGTTATAATGAGAAATGGATGATCAAATAAATTGTTTAATATTTATCTTTCTTGCTAGAATGGAAACTCTAAGAAGGTAAGGACCAGATCTAGCATGGTACCTGCACGTGGTAAATGATTTATAACTACTGAACCAACCACTCTTTTATTGAATTGATGAGGAACAGATTCTTAGAGGCATAGGGACTCAGGTAGGTGCACAGGAAGCCTGGGACAGAATCTACACAGTCAGCGCAGGGAAGACAAGGGGTGGGGGGGCTCCTGTTTGACTGGCAGGAACCCAGCTCTCAGTACTGTTTACAAATTATGTGCTGTTTCTCAAATTCCCCTCTGTCAGGTTTTGATACCTCTTTTTATAATCCCATCCCAGATGCTTTGTTTTCTCCCAGACATCTGCCTTCCTTTGGCTCCATCTTTTGGTTTTCTCCTTGAGCTGTAACAGGCTGGACCACAAGCTCACCGGGTACCCAATGCAGGTCCAGAGTCCAGACTCCCAGAATCTCAGTTCCTTTCCTGAAACTCTCTGCCACCTTTGGTGACCTTAAGAAGGATCCACTATCATAGCAAGGAATTATCTGCCTCATAAGCTGGTACCAAATCCTAACAATGGTTTTCTCATTTAAAGTGTTCTTTTATTCAGGGGAAGCCAAAACATCTGAAATGCCTTGGAGAGGATAGCAACAATTTGTATCAATTTCTGTAGTAAATATTAATCCTCTTCATTGTACTGCTTGTACAAAAGTAATTGTAACTCCACAAATATTCTGTATAAAAAATTCATTTCAACATTGTCTTCATAATGAAGAGAGGGCAGGAAACATACAGGTATAGTGAGTGTCTGTATTTGGGAAGAGATATCAGCTTTTAAAAACATCTAGAATGCAATCATAAAGAAATACGAAAAAGTAGGATTCCTAACTCATATCATAGCTCAAAATAAATTCAAAATGGAGCAAAAATGTAAAAAAACCAGGAAAAACAAACAACTGTATAAACCTAGAAGTTATAAAGAAAAAACAAATTTGATTATAAAAAATAAAAAATTTCTATATAGATTATAAAGTATCATAAGAAAGATTAAAAGATAAACTGAGGAAGTTTATGCAATACATATGACAAAGTGTGAATTTTATTAATTCACAAAGCACTCTTAAAAATCAATCAGAGGATTCATTGGATTAAGTTTACCTGTTGAATTAAAAGATTCTGCCCAGCAGGAAAAAGCTTAGAGGGAAGATGAGGTATCAAACAAGTAAGTAAATAAAGCTGCATTTTCTTTACAAAAAAAAAAAAAAAAAAAAGAGAAACCAGAGTATCTTAGAAAGGAAGGAAATAAGTAATTCACAGAAAAGACAAATAGCAAGACGTATAAAATATAGTTACATAAAGAGAAGTTAGAGATTGAGATATTCTTTTGGAAAACGCAAACACTTTAACAATGTCAGGTATTAGAGAGGTGTGGAGAAACAAGCACACTCAGGCTTTTTGGTGGAAGTGTAAATTGGTACATACTTTGGGAGAACAATACAGCAATTGATATGTATACATAAAAAACTTAAAATTCATAACCTTTACCAAGCAACTCTACTTCTAGGAATTTCCTTGGCAGATAGACTAACAATCAGGCACAGAAATGCAAATAAAAATGTTTGCTGCACTCAATAACAAAAAAACAACCCAATCCAAAAATGGGCAGAAGACCTAAATAGACATTTCTCCAAAGAAGATATACAGATTGCCAACAAACATATGACAGAATGCTCAACATCATTAATCATTAGAGAAATGCAAATCAAAACTACAATGAGATATCATCTCACACAGGTCAGAATGGCCATCATCAAAAAATCTACAAACAATAAATGCTGGAGAGGGTGTGGAGAAAAGGGAGCACTCTTGCACTGTTGGTGGGACTGTAAATTGATACAGCCACTATGGAGAACAGTATGGAGGTTCCTTAAAAAACTACAAATAGAACTACCATGTGACCCAGCAATCCCACTACTGGGCATATACCCTGAAAAAACCATAATTCAAAAAGAGTCATGTACCAAAATGTTCATTGCAGCTCTATTTACAATAGCCCGGAGATGGAAACAACCTAAGTGTTCATCATCCGATGACTGGATAAAGAAGATGTGGGACATATATACAATGGAATATTAGTCAGCCATAAAAAGAAACGAAATGAGATATTTGTAGTGAGGTGGATGGACCTAGAGTCTGTCATACAGAGTGAAGTAAGTCAGAAAGAGAAAAACAAATACCATATGCTAACACATATATATGGAGTCTAAGAAAAAAAAAATGTCATGAAGAACCTAGGGGTAAGATGGGAATAAAGACACAGACCTACTAGAGAATGGACTTGAGGATATGGGGAGGGGGAAGGGTAAGCTGTGACAAAGTGAGAGAGTGGCATGGACATATATACACTACCAAACGTAAAATACATAGCTAGTGGGAAGCAGCCGCATAGCACAGGGAGATCAGCTCAGTGCTTTGTGACCACCTAGAGGGGTGGGATAGGGAGGGTGGGAGGGAAACGCAAGAGGGAGGGGATATGGGGATATATGTATACATACAGTTGATTCACTTTGTTATAAAGCAGGAACTAACACACCATTGTACAGCATTTATACTGCAATAAGGATGTTAAAAAAAAAAAGAAATGTTTGCTGCAGGGACTTCCCTGGTGGTCCAGTGGTTGACTCCATGCTTACGCTGCAGGGGGCATGGGTTCGATCCCTGGTCGGAGAACTAAGATCCTGCATGCCACTTGGCGCGGCCAAAAAAACAGTTTGCTGCAGACTTATTTGTATATCATAAATAGCAAGGAAAAAAAAAAAGGAAAAAGCCAAATGTTCATTTTTGGAGAATTAGTTAAATAGATAATGCAGCCTGTGACCTTAAACTAGTAAACAAATACCACGCAGCCATTAAAAATAATGAGGTGAATACTAACTTAAAAAGATATCCATAATATGTTGTTAAGTGGAAAAACATAGGTCAGTATATTTATGGTATGATTTAACTTATGTAAAGAAATAAGTGGAAATAAATGTTTGAATATGCATAGAAAATGTATGGAAGGCCGTATACCAACCCAGCAGCTACCTCTGAAGTACGGTGCTAATGAAAAGAGCAAGGAATTTTATAATAGCACAATATATACTATATTAGTTTGTATTTTTAAAAAGAAAATCATGCTTTTATTACTTCCCCTCCCCACAAAAAAACCTACCCTTTATAAACAAACAAAAAGTTAACAAAAACAACAAAAACCAAATGTAAGTTACAAGCTTCTAAAGAGCAGGGATACTGTACTATTCATTCAACAATTTAACTCAACATTTTTTGAATGAACAGTACTCCTCAGGAATAACAACAACAACAGCAACAAAAACTATGGCTCTCACTGTCATGGAGCCCACTGCCCATAGCTACATATTTCTCTAGCAATACTAGTATTATTAAGTACAATAATGAGGGAGTCCACTGAGCATGGTAGTGCTATAAAGAATGAAGTAACGAACTCCACTTGAGAAAATCAGAGTTTCACATAGAACATGCTTGCTCTGAGTTGTAAAAGAAGAGTATCAGTTCTAGGACTTGCTTTTACCCTTCTCAGACTCTAATAATTTTGTGTAATACTGTTTCATGTGTACTGGCAGAAGACATGAGACTTCTGGGTCAGAGACAAAGGACTTGATTATTCACTGCAGAGTAAGCAGCATGTACATCAGCATGTTTATCAGTTTCCCTTGTCGCCCAAGTCCACTAGGACAATGCCACAGGCATAGATGGGTTTGTGTTGTAGCCGAGAAACACTGAGCTTGGGGAACCTGCTGTTTCATAACAAGCCATAAGCAAGCCTGCTTGCTGTCCCAGAGGGAGACACTACCTTATCCCTGAAGATTGTTCACTGCAAACACAAACCTGAGAAATGGCACAGGTAAAGAATGGTCAGGGCCTTGCATTCTTGGCATACCCAGCAAGATGTGTAGGCGCTCAAGAACCCATGGAGGAGGATCTCCCAACGAAGACTAGGCAGGAGGAAGCTCTCTCAAAGGCATAGGGCATGTGAGAGGGACCGTACAGGAGGAAGAGCACAAGTGGGGAGGAAAGCAGCATGGCAAGAGATGAATGTGACTGGGTAAGCAAGGACCAATTCTGACATTCTCAGAAGACTCAACTTTGCCCTATTGAAGTTGGGAAGCCATCAAAGGGTTTTTGTCTTATTAGGTTGAACTATGCCAGATTGCTGCTTTTTGTAGGTCAGAAACAGTTGAATAATGACAATTTCATATTGCTCAACCTAATAGATTTCTCTAATGCAGTGTGGAAAATGGATGGGGAAGTGAGGAGAAGGCAAGACCATTCATCTCTTTATCTCCGTGTTTAACATAGTGATGCCTGATGAATATTTTAGTGACTCAATGATGTTTACTGAATGAATGAATGAACAAATAGTGAATGAATGAATTGATTAAAATAGAGGATTGTTTTATAAAAATCAGGATATTGTTGTGTGGTTTCAATTCTCTTGAGGATCTGGGAGATAACAGGAAACACATATATATTGGTCTCTGCCCCTGGTTCCTGGCACAGCTCCTGAAACCCCTGTAATTTTTTGTTTGTTTTGTTTTGTTTTGTTTTTTTTGGCTGCGTTTGGTCTTTGTTGTTGCGCGCAGGCTTTCTCTAGTTGCAGTGAGCTGGGGCTGCTCTTCGTTGCAGTGCGTGGGCTTCTTATTGCAGTGGCTTCTCTTGTTGCGGAGCACAGGGTCTAGCTGTGTGGGCTTCAGTAGTTGCAGCACTGGGGCTCAGTAGTTGTGGCAGTTGTGGCTTGCGGGCTCTAGAGTGCAGGCTCAGTAGTTGTGGCGCATGGGCTTAGTTGCTCCACGGCATGTGGGATCTTCCCGGACCAGGGCTTGAACGCGTGTCCCCTGCATTGGCAGGTGGATTCTTAACCACTATGCCACCAGGGAAGCCCCAACACTTGTAACTTCTTAAGGGATAAAAGCATTAGGAGCATCTTTTGTTCTAATATTTAGTCTTTGACCTCAGTTCCTTATCCCTAAATCCCTTAGAATTTACTGGGTGATAGGAGTGTCTTTTGTTCTAATGAGGTAACTCTTGGTGGGCTCCCGAATGGTTTCAGGATGGGGGCTGGTCACCAGAAAGACCAAGTCATGATTAGAAGCTTGGAACTTTCAGCCCCATCCCCTGTCCTTTGGAAGGGGAGAGGCGCTGGTCACAGTTAATAATCCCATCATGCCTACGGGATGAAGCCTCCATAAAAATCCAAAAATACGGGATTTAAAGAGCTTCTGGGTTGGTGAACACATCCATATACCAGGTGGGTGGCACATGCCAGCTGCACTGGGACAGAAGCTCCTGTGCTTGAGACCCTTCCAGACTTTGCCCCATGTATCTCTTCACCTGGCTGTTCATCTATATTATTTATCATATCCTTTATTATATAATGAATTGGTAAATGTATGTAAATGTTTCCCTGAGTTCTGTGGGCTGTTCTAGTGCATGATTACATCCAAGGGGGCATGGTCACAGGAACTGACGATTTGTAACCAAGTCGGAAAGAAATTGTGGGTAACCAGGGTACCTACTACTTGTGATTGGGTCTGAAGCTGGGGGAGGCTCATGGGACTGAGCCCTACATTAACTCCTGTTAATGTTGGAATTGAATTGATTTGTAAGACATCCAGCTGGTGTCAAGAGAATTGCATGATGTGTGGAAAACCCACACACCTGGTGTCAGAAGTGTTGTGAGTGTGGTCTTAGTGTGTGGGTAAAGAAGAAACATGGTAGGATTTTTCCAACTCAAGTCTTTTAAGCCATGAAAATGAAACCTGGAAGTACACAGTTTATATTATTTCAAACCCACTGCCTCACTCCAAGTAATAACATGCCACACTTTCAAAAACTGAGGTTCTAGAGAGTCTGTCTAGCTAAGTTTGTAAACTCTAGAACAAAACTGTCTTAAGTTTAAATCTCAGCTACTTCTAGTGATATCACCTTTCAGTGTCACAATTTCTTCATCTGTAAAATGGAGGTGACAACTTAACCCTCCTCTTGGGGTTATGAGCATAACACAAAATAGACTATGAAATGCAGTTAGAACAATGCTTGGGATTATTATTGTACAGTTATTATCAATGAAGACTGGTTGAGACTGGTTCTCTTTGAGAAACAAAGTTTGCCCAAAAGACCTAGTATTTGCCCGTGGAAAGGTTGCCCATGGAAATGAGGTCACAACCTGGAATCACTCAGAGGGTGACAGTAGGACAGAGAATTAAGGTTAGATTTTGTGTATGTGTCTGTAGGTATTGAGGTAGCTCAGTTCTCTGAGAAGAGCCAGATGTGTCTCCGTCAGATTAAACTGATGGAACCAGGAAGTATGATCGAATAGGGAGGAAAGGAGAAGTTGGAACTTAGGCACAGAGTTGCCAAGCTCTGTGTGCTCACAGATTTCATCTGTTCCTGAGGCTTCTGTTGGGTCTGGCTGGGTGGTCAGTAAACGTGGCCCAGCATGGCCTTCTCTGAGCTCTCCGGGGTGAGGACTCCAAATTGAAGAGCACACATCTTTCACATCCCAGGGCCATTATATAATTATGTTACTTCTTACGTGCAGAACAAAATGACATTGATCTTTTAAGGTCAAACCTGCTCAACCAAAATGAAATAGAAGTTTAGGTACATGCTGGGCCACCCATTCAGAGAATTCAGGCTGCAGTGGTTTTTACTGCCTGAATTATGTATTGGAGCTGCTTAGTCGGCCCTAAATTCATGAGATGTTACCTAATCTTTCACTTGGCTTTGTCTGTGGGGTATTTGCTTGCTGATTGATTATATATTTCATTTTAGGGTTTATTTGTTAAGATGATTACTTAATATTTGCATTTGCTAGTCAGCTTCAGCACTTCAGACCATTCCCTGTCAACCCAATGTGTTATTTAATTTACACTTTTCCAGGAAGAATATTTGGTTATGCTTTGCTGGTCACACACCTAACCCCTTTAGTTATTCCTCAGTTATTCCTCCTGGTGATGGTTATGGTTATTTCCCAATTCACTTCTCACCCTTCCCGGGGTTTGTCTGAAGGTTCAGTTTAAAATATTTCTTTATATGTATGTAACAGTATATAAATATATACATTCTTAACTCGTATTTTGGGGAGGGAGGTTAAGGGATAAAACCCAACCCCACCAAAGTCAATGCACCAACACGTTTGATGACCATGATGTTGCTTTTCCTGCAGTTGATGCCTCACTAGGAAGGGCAGCAAATTGTTACTCCTTTACTGTTGATTCCTTTGCAATGAGATGAAAATGGAGGGCTTAGAGCTGAGTAAAAACAAAGCACATAACCTAAGGCAAGTCACGAAGAGGCAGTTTCAGAGCTGTAGAAATTGTAGCTGAGGCCAAAAGAGATGATTTCTAAGGCTTAAGACTGTTATTGGTCTCTTGCCATGTTAATAGCCTGCTTAAAAGCCAAGACCAAGAAAGGGGGTAATGTCACTTTAACCAAACCAGTAAGGAAGGCTCCCAGGCTTAGCACTGGCCAAGTGTAAAGTAGAAAGCCTAGC
Source organism: Globicephala melas (assembly GCF_963455315.2). NCBI lineage: Eukaryota > Metazoa > Chordata > Mammalia > Artiodactyla > Delphinidae > Globicephala > Globicephala melas. Next base: position 47,624,051 of record NC_083326.1, read on the forward strand.
AAAAAATAATTGAAGCCCCTGCGAAATATTTCAATTTTTTTTATTGATTGAAGGCAATTATCCCTTAATTGCATATTTAAATGAGGTATTAGGAGGTTTAACTAAGCAATGCCTCTTAATTGCTGTTGCACACTAGGTGTCACAGATTGTGTTTATTTCATATGTTAATTAAAGAGAAAGGGGTATTTTATTTTATTGACTACAAGGTTCTCTAAGGCTGTGTTGTTTAGGACAAAGTATGTCTCAGGTGTTTATCGCACGCTGGGTATTAATATCATCATTAGCGAGATGTTAAAGTTTTTTAATGAAGAGGTGCGTCTCCATTTTATGTGTTTTCAGGCAGAGAGGCATCCCTTAAGTGGGGGAGGGAGAAAAGCCCCGAATCCCACGGAAACAATGATCTTTATGAAAGAAATATTGAGCCCCTTCCTCGACAACAGTAAAGCAAAGTGCAGGTCCCCATATAAACAGGAAAAACACCACCAAATTATTGAAGAATTAGGATCCTTCCATGAAATCCTAATGGCTGTAGGTGCTGTTTGTGTTACAAGCAGTGGTTCATGTATTTTGCAAGTTGCTGCATGATTCTGTGATAGTGCATGTTGACAATAGAATAAGGTAGAGATCTTTTATTTAAAAACTTACATTTCGGGCTTCCCTGGTGGCGCAGTGGTTGAGAGTTCGCCTGCCGATGTAGGGGACACGGGTTCGTGCCCCGGTCTGGGAAGATCCCACATGCCGCGGAGCGGCTGGGCCCGTGCGCCATGGCCGCTGAGCCTGCGCGTCCGGAGCCTGTGCTCCACAACGGGAGAGGCCACAACAGTGAGAGGCCCGTGTACTGCAAAACAAACAAACAAACAAAAACTTACATTTCCCCCTTTAAACAATATTTCAAATTCCTAGTGAGAAAGGTGTTTGTAGACCTGAGCATTTGGTTGAGGTTTGATATCCTATGGTATGGAGTGGGGCAGTAAGCAAGGGTTAAGCATCATTTTCTAGTTTGCTTCCTTTCTTCACAGTGTAATACAATGATCACAATTTTTAAAAAAATTGCTATTTAAAGCTCTCTTAGACTGACGCAGATGCCTCCTCAGAAGATAAAGAAAATACAGAATGCATCAAAAAAGTGGGTGGATGGGAGGGCCTTACTGTAGAAACTCCTTGAAACTTCAAAATCTATTAAAAGTTCATAGCAAATAATAACAAAAGTATCATTTAATTGATTTTCTCCATCTCAGAACAAGAGATCCAAGAAAATAATATGTAATATTGCTATTGCCCATTCATTTATTTATTCACTTATTCATTCACTTGACAAGTATTTATTGACTCTCTAGGGTGTGGTCTGGAGTGGAAGTATGATGATGGGCAAGAAACACAATATCCCAGTCGGTGGAGCTTGCAGTTGGTCAGAGGACAGAGACATAAGACAATCACCCATATAATGCTATTGTTTCAAACAGTAAAGGGTCAGTGTGGGGTACCATAAAGCATCTTTTGGGAAGGTTGGCCTCCTCTGGAGGGGTGGATGGGTAAGAAGCAGTGATATTCCTACATTTAGACTGTGACTTAAAGACCTGGTGGTTGTGGATGGATTATTAGGACATCCTAACACCATGCAAACATTTCTGAACAAAGTTATTGTCTCCAAAAAAACCTCAATGACAACTGTATTATTTATTAAGCTTTATATAGGTTTTAATGATTTTCCTCAATCTGTAGAAATAGTATTGTATATTCTGTTGAAATGCTTTGATATGTATCTGAGTCTGGAACTGATAAAAACTTAACCAGTGGCTATTTTGTAGGCTATAGATGATGTGCATATCTTTCTGTCATAGTCTGTGAACAAGCAAGGTTCAAACAGTTGAAAAGCTTCAAGCAGTTGAAGAGGGGAAAATTCTGCAAGAGAAAACTCCTGTCTTGCCTTTAAGAAAAATTTTTGGAAGGGTAAAATGCTTTGTGTTATGAAGAATAGTTCTAATTTACTGGCTCATGAGCTTATGAGTGGAATTTGCTTCAGTCCTTATCTTTATGTTACAGCAATGGCACCCACATATGATAAGTCTTCACTGGCAGAAATTTGAAAAAGTAATTCCAATGCAGTGAATATAAAAAAGTGCTATCAAGGAAAAATATATTTTCTTCCCTGGAATAGAAACCATTATTTAAACTGTTAGATGCCTCAGGGTTCTATTCATACAAAATCCATCCCTGCAGTCAAAACATATTCTTTTCCAAAGATTTCATATATGTGTGTGTGTGTGTGTGTGTGTGTGTGTGTGTGTTTGCTATATTTCTGTAACCAAGACCAAATACTCATAAAAGGAAATAATCAAATAATCATTTTACTTCAGTACAGGTCTTGGGAGGGCCACAGATTCTCAAATAAAAATAGCTACAATGATTTTGGTATTTTGAAGTGGATAATTTTGCACTCAAAGACTGATTTTGGGCTGAGCATCTGGAAGTGTCTCTGTGCAGATTTTTACCCCCAACAGAATGCCTACATATCCACAAAGAATAAACTAAAGCTCAAAAGAGAACCACATAGTGTAATCTGTCATACCTCTTTTGCTTTGTAAAGAATGGGCATGAAGGGGTTTGGGAAAAAAAGGCTAAACTGACAGGGAAAATAATTCAGATAGCTCTTCCCAACTGAAGGGAATTACCTATCTGTTAGATGGTGAGAAACAGATCAATATCAAAGTTTTCTAAATTTCATCTTTGGTCATGGATGTAGGGTTTTAGCTTATAGGTTGAACCTGAAGAACTTATTTTAAGCTTATATAATTTGGGGGGGGTTTGTATAAAAACAGTGCATAAATAGCTTACTTTTGTAAAATTTACAAAAACATATACGATTTTGTTAGCACAGTGCTGGGGAGCCTCCTCTGACCTTGGAAGGAGCTGCAGGTGGGGGCCCCTGAAGCTAAGCATCATTGCTTTCTTGGTAAATCCACTTCTGTTCTGCTTATCTCTGTACACATATTCCTCTTGTTACACAAAAGTCCTCTAATGTGCTTGGTGTAGAATGGCTTACATTTTCAGCGTCTGAAATTAGGAAAATTTTCCTAGGGAAATAAAATGAACATGCTAAAGTGTGTATCACAGGAGATTAGAATGTTATAATATAGAACTGGATCCTTTAGTGTTTACTAAGATTTTACGTTATAACTTGGAATGACAATAACATTAATGATGTAATCGTGACCAATTCAAATGCAAATGATGAATGAATTCTACATTTTAAGATGTTCTTTGATAACCAGTTAAGGAAAAAAGACATTTTGAATATGTTGTACTTTGTACACTCCATTCTAAGAGCATCTTGGATATTGCCAGCCAGTACCGTCTCTGGGCAATTTTGGAATCTAAGTAACCCCAAGCTAAGCTTAGGTACAATTGAGTGCACAACCCATGATATCAAGGGTCTTCCTCTTCTTTTTTTTTTACCTTTTATTTTCTATTGGGAGTATAGTTGATTAACAATGTTGTGTTAGTTTCAGGTGTATAGCAAAGTGATTCAATTATACATATACATGTATCTATTATTTTTAAAATTCTTTTCCCATTTAGGTTGTTACATACTATTGAGCAGAGTTCCCTGTGCTATACAGTCGGTTCTTGTTGATTATCCATTTTAAATATAGCAGTCAAGGGTCTTCTTAAATAGAGAGGGCTGGAAACTTTCTTGACTTGGCAGGGCAATGGGAAGAGGGTAGTATATTCAAGGGACAGAGTCAAACATTAACCCACACACGAGCAATTTGGAAAAGAGATTCTAGTGTGTGTTGTCTATGATGTTGGTAAGCCTACAAGAATTCCCAATTATCTACCGATATGGTCACAGAGAAGGTGTACAGGTAACCAACTTGCTTTATAGCCTCAGAATTTCCATTCTCAAGGGCAAGGACATGTTCTAAACTAAGAGGTCAGTTTTCCATCTAAATTTTTCATGGCCTAATGAATGAATGAAAACATGCATTCATTCATCCACTGGGAATGCCTTGATGAGCAAAACTGATAAGGTTTTGCTCATTATGGCAAAACCTTTATGTGTCAAATACAAACTCTAATGACTATTGAGTAATAAGCTATGATAAATGGCATGAAAGAAAAGTGCTGAGTGCTATAAGAGTATTTAACAGGGAAACCTAATTGAATCTGGGGTGAGGGGTTAAGATTTTTGTGTTTGTGGTAGGCCCCTTCAGAAAGTTCCATTTTTTTGTTTTTTAATTCATTAATTATTTTATTTTTTGGCTGCCTTGGATCTTCGTTGCTGCATGTGGGCTCGCTTTGCAGCAAGTAGGGGCTGCTCTTCGTTGCGGTGCGTGGGCTTCTCGTTGTGCTGGCTTCCCTTGTTGCGGAGCACAGGCTCTCGGCACGCGGGCTTCAGTAGCTGTGGCGTGTGGCCTCAGTAGTTGTGGCTTGCGGGCTCTAGAGTGTAGGCTCAGTAGCTGTGGTGCACTGGCTTAGTTGCTCCGCGACATGTGGTATCTTCCCGGACCAGGGCTCGAACCCGTGTCCCCTGCATTGGCAGGCGGATTCTTAACCACTGCACCATCAGGGAAGCCCGAAATTTCCATTTTTAAGTGTCTTCTCCCATGAGTCATCATAAAAGGAACAGATTTGAGATCTCTACGGTCCTGCTCAATTTATGCCCGGAGAGCATGAGCACACTTAGAGACTTGAGCTAGAAATGTCCTGGGAATTGAGGCTTTTATAGAGATTTTGAGCATTTTGAGGTTTAGCTACATCAGAACTACCCTAGGCTAGCTGTCTGGGAGCTTTGCAAGAGGAAGGCGATCGGCAGTTAGAGGAATTGACCCCAAGGGACCAGACATTGTTCTGGAAGTCGGGTATTTCCAATCTGAAAGCAGGTGTGTGTGGAAAATGCCAGTTAGAGCAATGCATCCTCTCTGTTTTCACTCCTCAGACAAGTTTCAGCTAGCAATTGGGGCCATGATCTGGACAGCGTGAATGAGTTTTATTTTTATTTTTATTTATTTATTTATTTTTTACCCCTGTGGGCATTAGCTCTTGAAAGCAAGCTCTGAGAATTAGAAGTAGAAAAACCCTGACCACTGAAAGTGAATTGCTTTGGGGCCTTGAGCCATTCACACTCATTTAAAAGGGCTTCTTTCCATTTTGAAGCTCTGCCATCCTCAGTGTACTGACTTTTGTCCCCAGAGGGGCACCACGACCTCACACAGCAGCAGCCAATAGAACGTTGGTGAAAGACATCTCATTATAATACGTGTTCCTTGAGAGCAAGACTTTGAAGGTTGGCTTCCTTGCTGTGTGTCCTCTGTGCCTGGAACAGTGCCTGGCACCTGGTGGGTGCTTAATATTTATTTGTAGAATGAATAAGTTACTCTTTGGTTTGGTGCTATTTCATTCTAGAACAAAACTTACGGAATTCAAAGGTCTGTAGCTCTTCTTGGCCAAGAGCAGTATCGTGACTCTAATGATATAGTCCATGTCCAGCTCTGGGGAGAAAAAAAAAACTCTTCTCAGCAATGTAATAAGGACAGTATCACTTACTATACACACTACTTCCTGAGACTTTTCAAAATGGTTATTTATTTAAGAAAGTATTATGTAAGCAAAGGAAAGATTGATATTTATCAAGGATTAACAATAATGATATGTATAACTTCAATTAAAAATGAGTGAGTAACAAAACAGGAAAAAAATACAGTGTTCTAAAATATAGTCCATTGTAGGAGTAGTTTTAGTGAATGAGCTGGAAATGTTAATCAAATGTCTCCCTTAATTAATTGAATTAGCTTGGTTAAGAATATAGAACCCATTTTAAAAGACGAAATGATCCATAGATTTCTTAAAATGTTGCAGAAACTAGAGTTCAGGGGTGCGATGGGTCAGTTTTATTGCATTTAAAATTTACAGTTTTCAAGGTCACAGCTACATTTCTTTTTCTTTCTTTTCTATTTTTAAACTTAAAACAAATGAACTTTATCTTACAATTCTGGAGGTCAGAAGTCTGAAAGGGGTCTTAAGAGGGTGAAAGAAATTGTCAGGACTGTATGCCTTCTGAGGCTACAGGGGAGATGCCATTCCTTGCCTTTTTCCAGCTTTCAGAGTCTGCCCACATTCCTAGGCTCATGGCCCCCTTCCAGCAATTGTGTCACTTCTACTTCTACTTTGGTCATCTTCTTCTCTGACTCTTTGTCTTCCTCTTCTAAGGACCATTGCGCCCATTGGGATAATCCAGGATAACGTTCCCATCTCAAGATCCTTAATCACATCTATAATCTCCTTTTTGCCATGTAAGGTAACAAGTTTACAGTTTCAGAGATTAAGATGTAAACATATTTGCGGGATCATTATTCTAGCTAACACATCAAGCAAAACTTTAAAAATAAACTAGTATAGCAATATTAATGTCATAAGAAAGAGTTTAGTGCAGACACAATTGGGATGAATAGAGATATGGCATAGTAATAAATGTTCCACCAATTAGATAAAACAATCAAAAACTCATATACACTTAGCAACATATCCTTAAAAGCAGAAAAGAAAAACTGACAGAATTATAAGCATAAATGGACAAATCCGTGGAAGATTTTAACACACTTCTGTCAGAATCTGATAGGTAAAGCACATAAAAAAATTGTAAGGGTGGGGTTGCTTTGGACAACATAGTTACATATATTATTTTAAAAAAGTTTTTCAAAATTATTTTTCACTATATTTTCTTAAGTTGACAAAAATAAAAAGGTATCTCCCCCACAATTTTACTGAGATATAATTGACATATGACATTTTGTAACTTTAACTTTGTAGTAACAATGTGTTGATTTGATACCTTTATATATTATAATACAATTACTATCAAAGTGTTAGCTAACACCTCCATCACATCCTATAATTACCATTTCTTTTTTGTGGTAAGAACGTTTAACATTTCCTCTGTTAGCAACTTTCAGGTATATAGTACAGTATAGTTATCTATAATCACAATGCTGTGCATTAGATCCCCAGACTTATTCATCTTCTAACTAGAAGTTTACACTCTTTGACCAACATCTCTCCCTAGCCCCTGGTAACTACCATTCTACTTTCTGTTTCCATGAGTTTGACTTTTTTAGATTCCACATATAAGTAATATCATACAGTATTTATCTTTCTCTGTCTGACTTATCTCACTTAGCATAATGTCCTCAAGTTCCTTCCATGTTGCTGAAAATGACAAAATGTCCTTCTTGTTCATGGCTGAATATCATTCATATCTAAATCTATCTATCTATCTATCTATCTATCTGTCTCTCATCTTTTTTATCCATTCATCCATAGATACTTAGGTTGTTTCCATATCTTGGCTATTGTGAATTATGCTGCAATAAATATGGGAGTGCAGATATCTCTTCAATATCCTGTTTTCATTTTCTTTGGATATACACCAAGAAGTGGAATTGCTGGATCATATGGTAGTTCTACTTTTAATTTTTGAGAAACCTCCATACTGTTTTCCATAGTGGCTATGCCAATTTGCCTTCCCACTAACAATGCACAAAGTTTCCCTTTTCTTTACATCCTTGCCAACACTTGTTATCTCTTGTCTTTTTGATAATAGCTACTCTAACCACATCTCATTGTGGTTTTGATTTGTATTTCCTTGATAATTAGCCATATTGAACATCTTTTCATGTACCTGTTGGCTATTTGTATACATTCTTTGGAAAAATGGATGAATTAAAAAATAAGACCTAACTATACAGTGTCTATAAGAGACTCACTTACACTTTAAGGACACCCATATGCTCAGAGTGAAGGGATAGAGAAAGATATTTCATGCAAGTGGAAACCAAAAGGGAGCAGAGGTAGCTATGCTTATGTAAGTCAAAATAGACTTTAAGTTAAGAATAGTAACAAGACACAAATAAGGTCATTATATAATAATAAAGGGGTCAACTCATCAAGAAGACATAACAATCACAAATATATATGCACTCAACATCAGAGGACCTAAATATGTTAAGCAAATACTAACATAACCGAAGGGAGAAATAAACAACAATACAATAGCAGTAGAAGACTTCAGTACCCTACTTTCAGCAATGGATTGATCATCCAGAAAGAAAATCAAGAAGAAGGAAACAGTGGACTTGAACCATACTTTAGACCTAGTGGAAATAGCAGACATATGTAGGACATTTTATCCAACAACAGTAGAATATACATTCTTCTCAAGCATGCATGGAATATTCTCCTGGATAGATCAAATGATAGGCCACAAAACAAGTCTTAGCAAATTTAAGAAGATTGAAATAATAATCACATATCTTTTCCAACCACAATGGTATAAAACTACAAATCAACAAGAAGAAGAAAACTGGAAAATCTACAAATATGTAGAAATTAAACAACACACTTCTGGACAACCAGTGGGTCAAAGAAGAAATCAAAAGGGAAGTAAAAAGGTATCCTGATACAGTTACATTTCTAAATGGAATGGTTGCTTAGCTTTTACATTGTGATTTTTATGCATTTTGTCAGAGAACTGGAATGCTCATCTGTGTGCAGATAAAATTAGCTATCTTTCATGTTTTGTTCACTGAAAATAAAGATTAATATTTAATTTGTATTAAATTATTTTATTAATGTTAATCAAATAACTATTTAGCTTTTAAAAGATGTTGAATAATTAGGAAAATGGAAATGTAAATCAAACCCAAAATGAGATACCACTTCACATATAACAGGATGACTAAAATTTAAAAAGTACTGGAGAGGATGTGAAAAAATTGAAGCCTTTGGATAGTCCAGCTAGTGGGAATGTAAAATGGTGCAGCCACTTTGGAAAACAGTTTGGAACTTCTTTAAAATACAGTTACCATATAACCCAGTAATGCTACTCCCAGCCTCATGAGAAAGGCAAACATGCATACACACAAAAACTTGTATAAGTATTCATAGCAGCACTATTCAAAACAGCTAAAAAAGGGAAAGAACCTAAATGTCCATCAACCGATGAATGGATAACCAAAATTTGGTATATCCATACAATGGAGTATTAGCTGGCCAAAAAAAGTGTGAAGTATTGCTTCGCGGGCGGAGACTGTGGGTGGCTGAGGGGGAAAGCTTCGGAGCCGCAGAGGAGAGCGCAGCCACAGGGGTGCGGAGGGCAAAGCAGAGAGATTCCCGCACAGAGGATGGGTGCCGACCGGCACTCATCAGCCCGAGAGGCTTGTCTGCTCACCAGCTGGGGCAGGCGGGGCTGGGAGCTGAGGCTCGGGCTTCGGTCGGAACGCAGGGAGAGGACTGGGGTTGGCGGCGTGAACACAGCCTGCAGGGGTTTAGTGCACCACGGCTAGCCGAAGAGGCAAGAGACTTTTACTTCCCTCTTTGTTTCCTGGTGCGCGAGGAGAGGGGATTAAGAGCGCTGCTTAGAGGAGCTCCAGAGACGGGCGCGAGCCGCGGCCAAAAGTGCAGACCCCAGAGACAGGCATGAGATGCTAAGGCTGCTGCTGCCGCCACCAAGAAGCCTGTGTGTGAGCACAGGTCACTATCCACACCCCCCTTCCGGGGAGCCTGTGCAGCGCACCACTGCCAGGGTCACGTGATCCAGGGAAAACTTCCCTGGGAGAACGCACGGCGCGCCTCAGGCTGGTACAACGTCACGCCGGCCTCTGCCGCCGCAGGCTTGCCCCGCACTCCGTACCCCTTCCTCCCCCCGGCCTGAGTGAGCCAGAGTCCCTGAAGCAGCTGCTCCTTTAACCCTGTCCTGTATGAGCGAAGAACAGACGCCATCTGTCGACCTACACGCAGAGGCGGGGCCAAATCCAAAGCTGAGCCCCTGGGAGCTGTGAGAACAAAGAAGAGAAAGGGAAATCTCTCCCAGCAGGCTCAGAAGCAGCGGATTAAAGCTCCACAATCAACTTGATGTACCCTGCATCTGTGGAATACATGAATAGACAACGAATCATCCCAAATTGAGGAGGTGGACTTTGAGAGCAAGATTTATGATTTTTTCCCCCATTTCCTCTTTTTGTGAGTATGTATATGCTTGGTTCTGTGTGAGATTTTGTCTGTATAGCTTTGCTTCCACCATTTGTCCTAGGGTTCAATCCGTCTGTTGTTTTTTTTCTTCTTCATTAAAAAAATTTTTTTTCTTAATATTTTTTATTTTAATAACTTTATTTTATTTTATCTTCTTTCTTTCTTTCCTTCCTTCCTCCCTCCCTCCCTCCTTTCCTTCCTTCCTTCCTTCCTTTCTTTCTTTCTTTCTCGCTTTCTACTTTTTCTCCCTTTTATTCTGAGCCGTGTGGATGAAAGGCTTTTGGTGCTGCAGCCAGGAGTCAGTGCTGTGCCTCTGAGATGGAAGAGCCAACTTCAGGACACTGGTCCACAAGAGACCTCCCAGCTCCACATAATATCAAACGGCGAAAATCTCCCAGAGATCTACATCTCAATACCAGCACCCAGCTTCACTCAACGACCAGCAAGCTACAGTGCTGGACACCCTATGCTAAACAACTAGCAAGACACAAACACAACCCCACCCATTAGCAGAGAGGCTGCCTAAAATCATAATATGTCCACAGACACCCCAAAACACACCACCAGACGTGGACCTGCCCACCAGAAAGACAAGATCCAGCCTCATCCATCAGAACACAGGAACTAGTCCCCTCCACCTGGAAGCCTACACAACCCACGGAACCAACTTTAGCCACTGGGGACAGACACCAAAAACAACAGGAACTACGAACCTACAGCCTACAAAAAGGAGACCCCAAACACAGTAAGATAAGCAAAATGAGAAGACAGAAAAACACACAGCAGATGAAGGAGCAAGATAAAAACCCACCAGACCTAACAAATGAAGAGGAAATAGGCAGTCTACCTGAAAAAGAATTCAGAATAATGATAGTAAAGATGATCCAAAATCTTGGAAATAGAATAGACAAAATGCAAGAAACATTTAACAAGGACCTAGAAGAACTAAAGATGAAACAAGCAACGATGAACAACACAATAAATGAAATTATAAATACTCTAGATGGGATCGATAGCAGAATAACTGAGGCAGAAGAACGGATGAGTGACCTGGAAGATAAAATAGTGGAAATAACTACTGCAGAGCAGAATAAAGACAAAAGAATGAAAAGAACTGAGGACAGTCTCAGAGACCACTGGGACAGCATTAAATGCACCAACATTCGAATTATAGGGGTTTCAGAAGAAGAAGAGAAAAAGAAAGGGACTGAGAAAATATTTGAAGAGATTATAGTTGAATCAAACTTCCCTAATATGGGAAAGGAAATAGTTAATCAAGTCCAGGAAGCACAGAGAGTCCCAACAGGATAAATCCAAGGAGAAATACGCCAAGACACATATTGATCAAACTGTCAAAAATTAAATACAAAGAAAATATATTAAAAGCAGCAAGGGACAAACAACAAATAACACACAAGGGAATCCCCATAAGGTTAACAACTGATCTCTCAGCAGAAACTCTGCAAGCCAGAAGGGACTGGCAGGACATATTTAAAGTGATGAAGGAGAAAACCCTGCAACCAAGATTACTCTACCCAGCAAGGATCTCATTCAGATTTGATGGAGAAATTAAAACCTTTACAGACAAGCAAAAGCTGAGAGAGTTCAGCACCACCAAAACAGTTTTACAACAAATGCTAAAGGAACTTCTCTAGGCAAGAAACACAAGAGAAGGAAAGACCTACAATAACGAACCCAAAACAATTAAGAAAATGGGAATAGGAACATACATATCGATAATTACCTTAAATCTAAACGGACTAAATGCTCCCACCAAAAGACACAGATTGGCTGAATGGATACAAAAACAAGACCCACATATATGCTGTCTACAAGAGACCCACTTCAGACCTAGAGACACATACAGACTGAAAGTAAGGGGCTGGAGAAAGATACTCCATGCAAATGGAAGCAAAAGAAAGCTGGAGTAGCAATTCTCATATCAGACAAAATAGACTTTAAAATAAGGACTATTAAAAGAGACAAAGAAGGACACTACATAATGATCAAGGGATCGATCCAAGAAGAAGATATAACAATTGTAAATATTTATGCACCCAACATAGGAGCACCTCAATACATAAGGCAAATGCTAACAGCCATAAAAAGGGAAATCGACAGTAACACATTCATAGTAGGGGACTTAAACACCCCACTTTCACCAATGGACAGATTATCCAAAATGAAAATAAATAAGGAAACACAAGCTTTAAATGATACATTAAACAAGATGGACTTAATTGATATTTATAGGACATTCCATCCAAAAACAACAGAATCCACATTTTTCTCAAGTGCTCATGGAACATTCTCCAGGATACATCATATCTTGTGTCACAAATCAAGCCTTGGTAAATTTAAGAAAATTGAAATTGTATCAAGTATCTTTTCCGACCACAACGCTATGAGACTAGATATCAATTACAGGAAAAGATCTGTAAAAAATACAAACAGGATAAAAAATACACTACTTAATAACGAAGAGATCACTGAAGAAATCAAAGAGGAAATAAAAAAATACCTAGAAACAAATGACAATGGAGACACGACGACCCAAAACCAATGGGATGCAGCAAAAGCAGTTCTAAGAGGGAAGTTTATAGCAATACAATGCTATCTCAGGAAACAGGAAACATCTTGAATAAACAGCCTAACCTTGCACCTAAAGCAATTAGAGAAAGAAGAACAAAAAAACCCCAAAGTTAGCAGAAGGAAAGAAATCATGAAGATCAGATCAGAAATAAATGAAAAAGAAATGAAGGAAACGATAGCAAAGATCAGTAAAACTAAAAGCTGGTTCTTTGAGAAGATAAACAAAATTGATAAACCATTAGCCAGACTCATCAGGAAAAAAAGGGAGAAGACTGAAATCAATAGAATTAGAAATGAAAAAGGAGAAGTAACAACTGACACTGCAGAAATACAAAAGATCATGAGAGATTACTACAAGCAACTCTATGCCAATAAAATGGACAACCTGGAAGAAATGGACAAATTCTTAGAAATGCACAACCTGCCAAGACTGAATCAGGAAGAAATAGAAAATATGAACAGACCAATCACAAGCACTGAAATTGAAGCTGTGATTAAAAATCTTCCAGAAAACAAAAGCCCAGGACCAGATGGCTTCACAGGTGAATTCTATCAAATATTTAGAGAAGCGCTAACACCTATCCTTCTCAAACTCTTCCAAAATGTAGCAGAGGGAAGACCACTCCCAAACTCATTCTACGAGGCCACCATCACCCTGATACCAAAACCAGAGAAGTATGTCACAAAGAAAGAAAACTACAGGCCAATATCACTGATGAACATAGATGCAAAAATCCTCATCAAAATACGAGGAAACAGAATCCAACAACACATTAAAAGGATCATACACCATGATCAAGTGGGGTTTATTCCAGTAACGCAAGGATTCTTCAGTATACGCAAATCAATCAACATGATACACCATATTAACAAATTGAAGGAGAAAAACCATATGATCATCTCAATAGATGCAGAGAAGGCTCTTGACAAAATTCAACACCCATTGATGATAAAAACCCTGCAGAAAGTAGGCATAGAGGGAACTTTCCTCAACATAATAAAGGCCATATATGACAAACCCACAGCCAACATCGTCCTCAATGGTGAAAAACTGAAAGCACTTCCACTAAGATAAGGAACAAGACAAGGTTGCCCACTCTCACCACTCTTATTCAACATAGTTTTGGAAGTTTTAGCCACAGCAATCAGAGAAGAAAAGGAAATAAAAGGAATCCAAATCGGAAAAGAAGAAGTAAAGCTGTCACTGTTTGCAGATGACATGATACTATACATAGAGAATCCTAAAAATGCTACCAGAAAACTACTAGAGCTAATCAATGAATTTGGTAAAGTAGCAGGATACAAAATTAATGCACAGAAATCTCTGGCATTCCTATACACTAAGGATGAAAAATCTGAAAGTGAAATCAAGAAAACACTTCCATTTACCATTGCAACAAAAAGAATAAAATATCTAGGAATAAACCTACCTAAGGAGACAAAAGACCTCTATGCAGAAAATTATAAGACACTGATAAAAGAAATTAAAGATGATACAAATAGATGGAGAGAGGTATACCATGTTCTTGGATTGGAAGAATCAATATTGTGAAAATGACTCTGCTACCCAAAGCAATCTACAGATTCAATGCAATACCTGTCAAACTACCACTGGCATTTTTCACAGAACTAGAACAAGAAATTTCACAATTTGTATGGAAACACAAAAAAACCCCGAATAGCCAAAGCAATCTTGAGAATGAAAAATGGAGCTGGAGGAATCAGGCTCCCTGACTTCAGACTATACTACAAAGCTACCGTAATCAAGAAGGTATGGTACTGGCACAAAAACAGAAAGATAGATCAGTGGAACAGGTTAGAAAGCCCAGAAATAAACCCACGCACATATGGTCACCTTATCTTTAATAAAGGAGGCAGCAATGTACAGTGGAGAAAGGACAGCTTCTTCAATAAATGGTGCTGGGAAAGCTGGACAGGTACATGTAAAATTATAAGATTAGATCACTCCCTAAGACATACACAAAAATAAGCTCAAAATGGATTAAAGACCTAAATGTAAGGCCAGACACTATCAAACTCTTAGAGGTAAACATAGGCAGAACACTCTATGACATAAATCACAGCAAGTTCCTTTTTGACCCACCTCCTAGAGAAATGGAAATAAAAATAAAAATAAACAAATGGGACCTAATGAAACTTCAAAGCTTTTGCACAGCAAAGGAAACCATAAACAAGACCAAAAGACAACCCTCAGAATGGGAGAAAATATTTGCACATGAAGCAACTGACAAAGGACTAATCTCCAAAATTTATAAGCAGCTCATGCAGCTCAATAACAAAAAAACAAACAACCCAATCCAAAAATGGGCAGAAGACCTAAATAGACATTTCTCCAAAAAAGATATACGGACTGCCAACGAACACATGAAAGAATGCTCAATGTCATTAATCATTAGAGAAATGCAAATCAAAACTCCAATGAGATATTATCTCACACCAGTCAGAATGGCCATCATCAAAAAATCTAGAAATAATAAATGCTGGAGAGGGTGTGGAGAAAAGGGAACACTCTTGCAGTGCTGGTGGAAATGTGAATTGTTACAGCCACTATGGAGAACAGTATGGAGGTTCCTTAAAAAACTGCAAATAGAACTACCATATGACCCAGCAATCCCACTACTGGGCATATACCCTGAGAAAACCATAATTCAAAAAGAGTCATGTACCACAATGTTCATTGCAGCTCTATTTACAGTTGCCCAGAGATGGAAACAACCTAAGTGCCCATCATCGGATGAATGGATAAAGAAGATGTGGCACATATATACAATGGAATATTACTCAGCCATAAAAAGAAACGAAATTGAGTTATTTGTAGTGAGGTGGATGGACCTAGAGTCTGTCATACAGAGTGAAGTAAGTCAGAAAGAAAAAGACAAATACCATATGCTAACACATATATACGGCATTTAAGAAAAAAAAATGTCATGAAGAACCTAGGGGTAAGACATGAATAAAGACACAGACCTAGTAGAGAATGGAATTGAGGATATGGGGAGGGGGAAGGGTAACCTGTGGCAAAGCGATAGAGTGGCATGGACATATATACACTACCAAACGTAAAATAGATAGCTAGTGGGAAGCAGCCGCATAGCACAGGGTGATCAGCTCGGTGGTTTGTGACCACCTAGAGGGGTGGGATAGGGAGGGTAGGAGGGAGGGAGACGCAAGAGGGAAGTGATATGGGAACATATGTATATGTATAACTGATTCACTTTGTTATAAAACAGAAACTAACACACCACTGTAAAGCAATTATACTCCAATAAAGATGTAAAAAAAAAAAAAAAAAGTGAAGTATTGATGTGTACTACAACATGGATGAACCTTGAGAACATGATAAGTGAAAGAAGCAAACACCAAAAGCCACATATTTTATGATTCCCCTTATATGAAATGTCCAGAATAGGCAAATCCATTGAGACAGAGAGTAGATTAGTGCTTGTCAGAGGATGGGGACCAGGGAAATGGGGACTGACTGCTAATGGGTATGGGTTTCTTTTTCAGGTGATGGAAATGTTCTAAGATTAGCTAGTGATGATGATTGCATAGCTCTGTGAATATACTAGAAATCATTAAATTATACATCTTTGAAGAGTGAATTTTATGGTATGTGAATTATATCTTAATAAAGCTGTCATAAAAAAAGATGATGGAAATTCTTATCTGTTTCTAGAGTGCAAACTGCTCTTAAAAATATTATAGAGGGCTTCCCTGGTGGCGCAATGGTTGAGAGTCCGCCTGCCAACGCAAGGGACATGGGTTCGTGCCCCGGTCCGGGAGGATCCCCCGTGCCGCGGAGCGGCTGCACCCGTGAGCCATGGCCGCTGAGCCTGCGCGTTCGGAGCCTGTGCTCCGCAATGCGAGGGGCCGCAACAGTGAGAGGCCCGCGTACCGCAAAAAAAAAAAAAAAAAGTTATAGAGACTTTTATCGCTACTTTTCTCTTCACTGCCTTCTCAGCACCTCATTCCTTAGCTCTGCTGTTTACATCCCACAGTTCATAGGGAAAGAGGGAAGGGAGAAAACTAAGGAAGGAGGAAAAAATATGGAGCTCTTTTAGACAATATCTTCTTGCCTCAAAATAAAGTGGCTGAAATTATACGATAGCCAAAAAAGAATTAAAGACATATTTCTACTACATTAAAAAACTGAGTATGATGGCTTCCTTTGGTGTAGAGAAAAATATCAGAACTAAACGAAATAAAATAAAATGAGTATAATTTAAACTTTACTAGTGTTTAACATATCATGCAATAGTACTACTTACATATAATTTATACATAAATGTACATGTGCCAGGGTCCATGCTTACAAACTTTTTCTTCATAAAGTTGTACAGTCAAAAAAGTTAATAAAAAGTTTGGAGACCACCATCTAGTCCATGGCACTGTAGGAAACAATAGCTTTTCAAGGTTAAGCACATAGACTTGGTCTGACAGCCTGAGTTCAAGTGCAGCCTATTCTCTTTAAATCACTGCTTACTTCAGTGTGTCTGTCAACATTCAATCAGAAAAAGACCAGGTAGTTCAATAGAGGGCATTTAACTTGGAGAACTAAGTCCAAAGGTGTTGGAAGGAATAATAAGTTCAAGAAGAAATAGAGAGGCAACCCCAAGATTTGTAACCAGGAAGCTGCTACTTCTGTCAGGGCTAGAGGGACAAAGGATGGGGAAGGTTTTAACAGAGACTAGGAGCCACTGGGATTGAGGACTCAGAAGAGAGGGACTGTCCAGCAAGAGCTGGAACCATTGAGAAGCAGCCCCTGTGGGAGAGAGTGGACCACACAATGGGAGACAGGTGACTTCTCCCTCCATGGTGCCCTCTCGTGTCCTGCCAGTGTCTGCCATTGGCTGAACCCCTGGCAGAGGAGCCTGGGAAGCTTAGTTTACAGGGATTCGTCTTCCTGCAAAACCACATGAAGCTAGGGTAGGGCAAAGAATGAACACATGGTGTCCTCCTCTTTAAGAGAAGAATAACAAACAGTGTGAACTTCATAGGATTATTGTGGAGACTAAATAAGATTATGGGAAACCCTTAGTATAGTCGGCACACACTAAGTGCTCAGCAAGTATTAGCTAAAATTTCACAGTTTGAACTTAAATAGGGACACTGTGTACTTGAAATCGACACTTTGGGGATTCTAAAATATCACCAATTCATTATAAGAAATATTAGTGATGTAATTAGACTTAGTGGAATTCTTTTGTAATACTGATATTGACAGAGAGTTGAACACCAATAGTATAGGCTAATTGTGTTATAATGGCAAAAAGAGGATAACCAAGACTTAGGCAAATAAGTGGCAGAGTGTAGACCAGGGAACCACCATACAGGGATGCACATCCTAGCTCATTGGTAACTAGTTGTTTGACCTTGGACTCGGGGCCTCAGAGCTTTCACTGGTGAAGTTAGCAGCCTAGACTAGATGACCTCTAATTTCTTCCCGTCGTTGCTATCCTCAGAAGGAATAGTACAGAGCACAGGAGGCCATTATTAAATTAACTGGTGAGAATGACAACTACTCTTCTGGTATATTTTTCTTCTATTACTGTTTTTCATTAAATTAA
Source organism: Globicephala melas (assembly GCF_963455315.2). Classification (NCBI taxonomy): domain Eukaryota; kingdom Metazoa; phylum Chordata; class Mammalia; order Artiodactyla; family Delphinidae; genus Globicephala; species Globicephala melas. Next base: position 47,642,257 of record NC_083326.1, read on the forward strand.
GGGACAATTTCATTGTAAAAGTGTTCAAACTGACTTTCTTTGTCATGAAAAAAAATCAGGAAATAGATTTCTTTATATCTGTATACCTATGTACATGCAAGGAACCTAATATTAAAAGGCTGTACCGTAGTGTATCAATTATATCAAACTTCTAAAGTTGTTAGAATCAATTTAATTCATGTCCAAGCCAGTAAAAACAAATTGCTTATCCAATAGCAAATAATTTAGATTCTGAAGTGAAAACGTCGCCCCATGTGTCTATTAACTGTCTCCAGAATTGATGTTAATTATTATGATCATCGGTAAGCCATGATCAATGCACAGTGTTGAATCCTGCGCAGCAGACGCTGCGTGCCAGGCTCAGAACAAAGCTTGGCCTCTGCTCTTTTAAGCTGAAGCTTTTACGTACCAGGAACTTACTAAAGTCAGAACTGTTGAGCTGTACCTTACACCCTTGGACTTCCTTTTCAGGATAGTTCTTTAAGAGAGAGTGTCCAATGTTTGCAGCAGTAGATTCAAGGAAAATAATCTTTTACATGTATTGAAACTAAGTGCAATTTATATTCCTTTACATATCATGCATCCTGAACAATAAGAATTACTTGCTTTGAGGACATTAAACATATTCAAGTTCTAATTGTAGATAGCTGATCATTAACATTTTTATGCAAATATAAAAGTAATATCTTGGTATTTTTAATATCCCATTCTGTGGAAAGTCTCAGTTATTCCTTTGATTTCTCTTTTCTTCTGTCTCCTTTTATCCTTTCGCTACTGACCCTGGAATTATCTGTAATGTGTACCAGCTGTTTCTTTTCTGTGTCTGGTTTTCTCACTTTATTATTCCTATTTCTTATTATTCTTATCGTTGAGCTGGAAGTTGGAAATTCGGATGCTCAGGAACTCTCTATTCAATTGGGGGTGTTTTGAGTGCAAAGTCCATGCTATAGCCAGGACCACAGTGTCAGCTATTAAATCCTGGTTAAATAGGAGATGCTGGGCATGAGAGGGGAGAAGAGGAGGAAAACCAATGTGGAAAAACAGATAGGAACTGCTCTCTGGTGGGAAAAGTGTAAGAAATTGTCCCTGCTTCTGGATACGTGTCACTGGGTAAATGCCACAGAAGAACCGAAGTCACACAAAAATGGGGAAGCGACAGACTTGTTAAAAGAAAAAGGAAAACTGGCCTATTAAGCTTAGTCTAACCAGCTTACCATTCTTTTTATTGTCCATCCCCCGAGCTTGGTAAAAGTTTTTGCCTCATTTGGGAGCAAAACAAGTCCTCATCTTTTTGTCGTTGTTATTGTTTGGGGTTTTCCATTCTGTTTTTTGTTTGTTTGTTTGTTTTGCTTTGGTTTTGCTTTGTAGGTGCTCCTTGGAGTAGAGAATATTCTTTGAGCCAAGAGTAAAGAGGGCTTGACCTTTACTTTGGGGAAAAAATTGTGCTCCCAATTACTGTAATTATGTTTGCAGAGGAGAAATATTGAGAACAAATCACATGGTTACATGGATGCTGTCCTGAGGGTGAGGAGTGCTTACAGTGACCAAGACTTTCAGGTCTATGACTAGGTTACGACCGATGAGGGTGGATGTAGCCACTGGGGATCCTCCACCTGGGCTGGGGGATTCTACTGATTACCAGAACCACTCAAAATGATGTGTTGAGGTTGAGAGTGGGGCTTGGGAGCTGAGAAGCTGAATTTAAGAATGCGGTCTCTGATCTGGTCCAAGACCTACATTTTTAGAACAATTCCCTAGTAGCTACTTTTAGAGACTCCCTTTAGTATGAAGCCTAGCGTATGTGTGTACCATTATCGGTATAGTCTAGGCAGTCAGTTCTTGAAATAATTTTGTTTATCATGGTTGTAGGTGAATAGCTCTCAGCTGGCAGCTGCATCAGGACAGCAGAGAGCAACAGTCGCTGTGGGCTGCTTTTCCATCTGTTGGCTCATAGGTGGGTAGAATCTGTCCTCTCTCTTCTCTTTTAGCAACTCTGAACCTGGAGCATGTACTTCTGCAACCCGGCTGAATCATCCTCCCCTCTCTCTCCTCCAATAAACCCCTGCCCTTCTCTCACTAAACCGTCATGTTTATAATCTCACTTTTTTTCTCGATTCATTTTATACTTTGTGTTATTATTTATTAATTTATTAATTGCTTCCAGACTTCAGCTTTATTGTTATGAACTATTGTTAATATTTTAATGGTATTTAGTTCCCTCATTGCTGGTATTTATCGCTTCACCATCAATTCCCTATTCCCAGCTGTTGTTTTGAACTAGCGTTATATATTATTATGTTTCTTCATTGCCTCTTCTCTCTGTCACAGCTGACTGCTTTTTTACCTCTCCCTCTGTGGACTTTCCTACTGTTCTCCCTCTCCGAGTTGCTCTGAATACTTTGTTGTACCTCTCTCCATTCACTGCCCTTCCAATAAAATGCATGATATTTTTCGATTCCCCTTTACTTCTTCTCTAATAGCTTTCTCTGTTGCCTTGGGGGCATTTTATGGTGCATTTATTCCCTAGAACACAGCCAGGGTCCCTCTCCCTCTCCCTCCCCGACCTTTCTGATTCAATTCCAGTCTCCTCCACAACCTTCTCATCAACGGTTCCCAACACTCCCACTCCCAGGGCTGCCCTTGCAGCCTTCTTGTTTTTGCTCTGGACTCAGGTTTCTGCTCTGGTTTTCACCTCACCGACTCCTATCCCTTCCACATTTTCTGAACTTATCCATCTTCTTTAAAGTGGTTCATCCAGCCTAGGCTTTTATTCTAAATACATAATATTCCTTCCCCCCAAAAAACTACCCTACATGTATCTTTTCCTCTAGAATTACATACTAATATTTATTGAGTATCTTCTGTAAAACAGGCTTAAGAAACCATTGTAAGAGACGTAAATGCAATATCTCTTTTAATCTCAGCAAGGACAATAGTAGTTCTGTGAGGGAGGTGTTACCCCTGATGCGGAAACTGAGACTGAGGAAGTGAAATGTTTGTCCTCTCTTACATGTTAGTGAGTGGTGGGCTGGGATGTCCATCAGGTCTGACTCCAGAACACAAACTCTCGACCACCAGCCTCTGCCAAGCCCATGGACAACAGCTGTCTTGACTGAGTGAAGGCAGCCTCTCTATTTCCTTGGCCCCCATCATTAGCAGCTTCCCTGTCCTAATAAAGGAGTTGAACCCTCATTTTCTGTAGCACTTTAGCTGGCATTTTTTCTCTTCACACCACTCTGTTAAGGATATTCCATCTGTTCTTTCTCCTCCTTGGGGAGGAGAGCTGTCTGGCAGTAGACAATAGGTGCAGATGCAGGCAGCAGGTGGCCCAGGGAGTCTGTCACTGAGCAGCAGGAAGACATAGGCTGTTGATCAGGCAAATCTATGAAAGGACCTGGGGATACAAGGACCCAGTCCTGAGGGACCTGGGGCATCAGGCTGGGAGCTAAAGTGGAAAGTCAGGCAACAGATAAGCCATTGATGTAGATACTGGAACTAGGGCACAAGGTGGGTTTGTACACAAAGATTGCGGTAAAGCCCAGGAACATGGACCGGGTCCAAGGGCAGACTGACATGAGGTAGAGCTGTGGATTGGGATTGGCTTTGTCCCAGAGTCAGGGGCAGATGAGGCTCTCGTCGAGGCTGTGACCTTGGTGTGATGTGATGAAGCCTTGGAAGGTGGTACCAGGCAAGGAGAAGTCGGTTTGCTTATGAGAGATGCTCTAAAAGTTGGACATGACATGGTGAATATGAGTAGCTTACATCATTCCTTAGGAATCCCTGATGGGACTCAAATTTTTGTTTTTATATTTACTTTTCTATCGATGAGCCAAGAACTCAAATTGGTTTATCTAAAGACCTGTTAAAAGTGTTGATTTGGATCAACCCATATTCTTTTTTTGGAGGTATGCAATTAGTTTTAAGTACCTAGGTTGCTTCTAAGAGTGGTACTGCATTAACAGGTTAAATAACCAGTAGTTTTGGATGCCTATTTGCAGAAAACATTTTGTTCGTTGATATGGTAAGAATCATTTTCCAGTAGGAGTGAAAAATTACTCCATGCTTCATGTTTCTTATAGTTTCCTGTGACCAAGTGCTGGCTGGAGTTAGAGGTTTACTCTGTGGCCATGAGACCCAAACCTTTCCTGATCCATGTACCTTCTAAGGTTGTGGGTTTTTGTTTTTGTTTTTGTTTTTGTTTTTTTGCTCTGATTTACCCAGTACTTTGTCTCTTGAATATGGTGGAAGTTAGCAGGAAATACCCACATGAAATGAATGCTGTTGGGTCCTGCCTGCATGACAGGAGGTGCAGCCCTCCCCTTCCTGCTGCAGAGTTGGCTGCTAACAGCTGAGCTGCCTTCCTTTCGGTAGAATTGCGTACGTTCCCTCCCTGGTCCCCATGCATCCTACAGCCAAAGGCCTGACTGGTGCGGGGGCACAAAAGACTTGAGACGGCACTGATTTTGTAGTATAATTCCTGCTCCAGATCTCCCTGTGGGATCAGACTCCCTCACGCACTTTCTCTGAAAAGTTCTCTGTCCATCAACCATGAGCACTCAAATCCCAGTCTCCAGTTTCACTTTGACTTGAGGCATTCGGATAGAAGTGGTAGAAATAGGGCAAGTTGCTCATCAGCCTCTCTAGAGATCAAGACTTGTCCAATTTGGTGCCAAAGTCACACAAACCTGACTTGAAGCCACTGTTGTTTGATCTGAGGCATCTATGGGCCCCTTCAGGAGGGTGGATTGAAATTCATTCACTTTTCATTCCATGAGTTTAAGTGTCAAAAAGCCTTGATAAATCGTGATTCTGTTACCAGGAGGGCTAACAATAAGATGGTAAGAATAGCAGCTATCATTATTAAGAACCTAATGTGTGTGGGTGCCAGGCAGTGTGTTACGCAATTTATCTCCATAATTCCTTTAACTCCTAAAACAACCCTGCTAGATGAGTGTGGTGGGGACTGCCGGTGTCCCCAACAAAACGCCCAGCCTGCTGGCCACAGTCACACAGAGTTGGAGTGAGGCATCCACTGAAGGAGCACATTTCCCAAGCCCCTTCCAGCAGGGTGGGACCCATTGCTAAGGGGTGTCTCATGTCAGCTCTTCCCTTTTTGCAAGGAAGCTCCCACTATGAGGACAAGGATAAGGCCCTAGGGAATCACAGAGAACTATGCTGGAGAGAATCTCACTTTCTGCTCTATGTGTTTGAAAAAGTGCATTTTTTTTTTTTTTTTTTTTTTTTTTTACGTAAGATTAAGACATTTCTATATGGTTTGAACCGTTGTGTTTTGGGGATTCCTTTATTACAGTAGCTCTTATTCTCTAACTAATATGGTAAATATTATTATCCCCAGTTAATAAACTAAGACACGGAGGCACAGAGCAGATAGATAACTTTCCCCCACAGCAATATCAGGAGTGAAGATTCGAACCCAGATGTTTCTGCTCAAAAGGCCACTGAGAATTAGTTTGTCAAACAGTTTCAGTTCCCTAGAGAATGGAACCTAAAAAGTCTAGTAAGGCAAAGGGCCAGAAAAAGTCTTAAATGAAGGTGACATCAGAGGGAGATTCTGAGAAGCCAGGTGACAGGGCTCTGTGACCCTGTGGCACTGCCCTGGGTTGGGTGCCCACAGTGAGCACTGGGGTTACTCAGGGAGGAGAGACTATTCCCGACATTTTGTACCGAGTGTAGCCTGTAAGACACCCTAAAGCAGCACTTCTCAAGCTCTGCAGTGCATATCAGTCACCTGAGGGTCTTGTTAGAATGCAGATTCCGATTCAGGGAGAGTGGACTGAGGCCTGAGATTCTGCATTTTCATATGCTCTCAGGTGATGCCCATGCTGCTGGTCTGGAGACTACACTTGGAGTAACAAGAATCTGTGAGGTTTTCCATTTCAAGGGTGAGCATCCTAGACTTCAAAGAGCAATTCACCAAGAGCGCCTGGTACTTAAATTAACCAACTCTATTTACACTCTAAGTTACAAAACTCTAATTCCCAGAGTGCCTTTCAGAGAAGTGCCTGGCCATCAAGACACCTGGATTGTGCAATTTGAATCACTGGCTCTGTGGATTTTGCTGGTACTGGTCTGCAGGTGATAGGATTTTACAGTTATGAGATGCAGTGGTATGCTGCAGATCAAAATATTTTTCACTTATTTGACTCTAATCTACGGGGAAGGGGTGAAATGGCCAATTGATTATAATTCAGAATATAAAAAGATCGAAGTCCTACAGCACATAGCAACAGTGCTGTCCGCAGAAAAGGAGCAGGAGCTCACGGGAAAATGTTCATGTAGTATATGAGGCATTAAAAATTCTGTTACATTATTCTTGCCACCCAGACTGTAATGAAAATGGGAAACAGCACCAACTTAACCCATTCTCATTACAATCGTTAGATTGTAATCTCATGTTCTCCCTCAAGAGAATGCTAAATGAGATTTTAAACAAAAGAGAGGACAGAGAAGTATGGAGAATAAAGGAGCCAATAGAAATTGGAAACTTAAAAAAAGTGATGCATGGTAGACTTCCCAGTGTTCATTTGAGGCTTTCTCTTTACTTTAGAAACAAGAACAGAGAACAGAGCATTGCAAAGACCAATTTAAGCCTCCGTGGAAAATCCATAACGCAACCCAAACCCGGTAAGTATTTAAAACAAAAAGGAAAATGACAGGCACAAATTTGCTCTTACCCTTCAATAGCTGGGTTCACTTTAGAGAAAAAGACATGAAATTACCAAAAAAAAGAGAAAACACAGGCAAAAAGACAAAAATAACAACAAAACCCTGAGAGGAAGAACCTTGTAAATATCATCCTCTGTACACAGTTCCTGTTTGGGCTCTCTCTTCATTTTTGACACTAGGCATGTGAGAATGCTTAGATCACATGCATATGCTTGCTTTATCCACTTTCATGTTGCTTGCGGGAATGAAGAGTCTTTGAAGGTAACGTGTGAAAAATATATAGGTGGGGGACTTCCCTCGCGGTACAGTGGTTAAGACTGCACGCTTCCAACGCAAGGGGCACGGGTTTGATCCCTTGTTGGGGAACTAAGATCCCACATACCACGCAGCATGGCCAAAAAAAAAAAAAAAAAAAAGTGTGTAGTGTGCATGGAAAATACCATGAGAGATACGTCTTCCAGGATTTATGGAAAACCTTGGTATACTAGATGTAGTGGTGAATTTTTCTGAGAAAGCCATACATGCCAATCAACTTTATAAACATTTATTGAGTACTAATTAAGTCCAAAGTATTATGTTGGTTACTATACAGGGTCTAGTCTAAATTCATTCATTACTTAATGCATAAAATATTTATAGATCTACTATGGGCCAGACTCTGGAGCTGGGGAAACAGTGTTAAATAGAGAGACAGAATCCTTATTATATCTAGTTGAGTGGTAGAGCGAGGCATACACAAATAAACAAGTAAATTACTGTATAGCTACAAGTTGTTTTAAGAAATGGAAAATGAAAACAAGATAATAAGAGGACAAAGAGGGAAGATCTAAATGGGTGGGAGGGAAAGGTCTCTCTAAGGAAGTGACATTTAAGGAGGACCCAGCAGGACAAGTAAAACGTGGGCAGAAGAGTGTTCCTGGTGGAGAAGAGCGACTAGTTACCAGCCTCCTCCGTAGAGGAGATAGACGGGTGTACCGCAAGGTCTATTTAGGAAACAGAACCCACTCCAGGTGTTTCAAAACAGGGAGTTTAATCTGAGAAGTAAGTTTCAAATATTTGGAAGCATTGAAAAACCTTAGAGGCAATTGGACTTCAACCCCAAGATTAGCTGCCTCATCTCTACGACTGGGGGATAACAGGGAGAAGTAGTGTCCCCAGAGCCCAGAAACAAAGATGTTCTTGGGAGAGCTGAGGGAGAAGTTATCTGGGTGGGGGCTGAAGCCCTGGGGGAGGCTGGGTCACTGCTGTCAATGCCACCTGAAAGCAGGAAGAGACAGGGGGAAATATCCTGGCCTCTCACTTCTTTCTTCCCTCCAAGCTTCAGCAAGTGCCTCTCATTGGCCAAACTTTGCTGGCAGCCAGTTGGCAATGGGAACCAAGCAAATGTAATTTGCAGAGGGGAGGAGAAGTGGGGAGTGGATCTGAGAAGTGAACACCAAAATGCTGATCAATACACAACATGTAAACCAACGATACCTGCTATAGAAAAATATAAAGCAGGTAAAAGGGAGTGCAGAAGGGCTGGGTGTTGGTGGGCACGATTTTGCACAGAATAGTCAGAGGTCACTCTGGTCTGGGGACAGGAATGGAAGAGAACGAAGTGCATGCAGTGACGGAGGGAGCCTCGCTTCTATCTGGGGGAAGGTTTTCCAGGCAGAGAGAAGCAAATACAATGACCCCGAGGCAGGAGCTTGCTTCCGTGTGTTGAGGAACAGCAGGTAGGCAGTGTGGCTGAAGCCCCATGAGCCGTGGGGTCAGAAGGTGAGATCAGAAAAATACAGGGGGAGAGTAAGGCTTAGCAGATCGCATGGGAGTTTCTAGCTATGGTAAGAATTTTATTTATTTTTAACTGAGTGAAGTGGAAAGCCACGGGAGATTTTTGAGCAGAGCAATGGCTTGACCGGATTCAAGTTTTTAAAGCATTGATTTGGCGGTGACATGGGGAGCAGGAGAAGCAGGGAGAACAGTTAGGAGCAGTGGTGTGCTGGCAAATGTTTAACAACTGGCTCTACGAAGAAAAAAACAAGTAAATAAAATACAATTACTAGTTGTTGTAAGAGATGGAAAGGAAAATAGCAGGGAAATAAGAGAAAGACAAAGAGGAGAAATCTGATTAGGATAGGTGGGAGGGAAAGGCCTCTCTGTGGACTTGACATTTAAAGAGAGACCTGACAAGCCAGGTACACATCACAGGTCATCAAGTCTGTTTCTCTGGGTTTGAATGGGACCATCTGTCAGCAAGTCCAGATGTTGGAGAAAATGTACTTAAAGAAAGAAACAAACATCCACTAGGGAAAATATATTCTTCTGTTTCTTTGGTAACATATATTCCAGTATTTACGATGTTCTCAAAGGATTTGTGTCTAACTTGAATCCACCCTTCTGCACTTGAAACCTTTTCTTTATTATGAGTAGAGAATGGAGAGTAGTTCACTAAGCCCCAAATTTGGTCTCCTTAAGTTATCCACATGCGATTCTTGGGGCTGAACCTTGGTGTAGCTGAACTGCTCTCCCTGCCATGTTAGTCCTTGATGACTGATCCTTTATTTTGGCGAAGTTAGGGAGAATATCGACAAATCTGAATGATGTTGCGAGTCACCTGAGCTGTTGCACCAGCCTGTTCAGAATTTCTTATAGCCTCTGGATACCAGCACTAAATAAGATGCAGAATGAGCCACAAAGGGACCTGCCCTGAGGGTTTTGCAATTCCCACTGTCGAAGCCCAAGGATTCCTGAAGCGAGTGGAGGAAATGAGAAGAAAAACCAGCTGAAACAGTTCATTGAACCTGCTCTGAGTTTATATGTTGTGTTGTTTTGACAGCTTTTTATAAGTGTGTTGCATGGATATGGTAATGGAGATGGAGAAGCAAAGGTGGAAATTGAACAGGCACATAAATACAGAAAAATTACCAACACAGTATATATACACTATTATACAATTATATCAAAGCAATGTTGTATTTCAGGAACATCTCTGCTCTATTTACTGTTTTTCAGGTAAAGAATATAGTTTTAAATGAGAGAGACTTTGAAGGGATAATGAATAAATCTAGGAGTATGCTATTGTTGAGAGCATGTGGTGGTAATTCACAAGAAGGAGGAAAGATTTAGGCTAGTAATATAAATGTGTAACACTGCTAATGCAAGTGTGGCATTAGGCCAGAAAAGGCAAAAAAAAAAAAAAAAGAATATAGAAAGAGAGAATAGCCTCGGGAAATGATCAAGGTTGTGAATAGAGAAACAATAGTGATTGGTCGTGCTAGATGGCTTTGCTACAGATATATTTTGTAGACGGCTGTTGGTTCGTGCCCATTTTACAGGTCAAAATGTGAACTTATTGTTTACTACAAATCTCATTGTCTTATTTCTTGGTCCTATGTCATATATTTATATACGTGTGTGTGTGTGTGTGTGTATATATTTCTTTTGGTACTTTTTTTGTTTTCTTTTTTAACATCTTTATTGGAATATAATTGCTTTACAATGTTGTGTTACTTTCTGCTATATAAGAAAGTGAATCAACTATACGTATACATATATCCCCATATCCCCTCCCTCTTGCATCTCCCTCCCACCCTCCCATCCCATCCCTCTAGGTGGTCACAAAGTACCGAGCTGATCTTCCTGTGCTATGTGGCTGCTTCCCACAAGCTATCTATTTTACATTTGGTAGTGTATATATGTCCATGCCACTCTCTCACTTTGTCCCAGCTTACCCTTCCCCCTCCCCGTGTCCTCAAGTCTATTCTTTATGTCTGCGTCTTTATTCCTGTCCTACCCCTGGGTTCATCAGAACCATTATTTTTTTAGATTCCAAATATATGTGTTAGCATACAGTATTTGTCTTTCTCTTTCTGACTTACTTCACTGTGTATGACAGACTCTAGGTCCATCCACCTCAATACAAATAACTCAATTTTGTTTCTTTTTATGGCTGAGTAATATTCCATTGTATATATGTGCCACATCTTCTTTATCCATTCATCTGTTGATGGACACTTAGGTTACTTCCATGTCCTGGCTATTGTAAATAGTGCTGCAATGAACATTGTGGTACATGACTCTTTTTGAATTACGGTTTTCTCCAGGTATATGCCCAGAGGTGGAATTGCTTGGTCGTAGGGTAGTTCTATTTGCAGTTTTTTAAGGAACCTCCATACTGTTCTCCATAGTGGCTGTATCAATTTACATTCCCACCAACAGTGCACGAGGGTTCCCTTTTCTCCACACCCTCTCCAGCATTTATTGTTTGTAGACTTTTTGATGATGGCCATTCTGACCAGTGGAGGTGATACCTCATTGTAGTTTGATTTGTATTTCTCTAATGATTAGTGATGTTGAGCATCCTTTTATGTATTTGTTGGCAATCTGTATATCGTCTTTGAAGAAATGTCTAATTAAGTCTTCTGCCCATTTTTGGATTGGTTCGTTTGTTTTTTTGATTTTGAGCTGCATGAGCTGCTTGTATATTTTGGAGATTAATCCTTTGTCAGTTGCTTCGTTTGAAAATATTATCTCTCATTATTTAAAAAATCTTTATTGAGGTATAATTGCTTTACAATGCTGTGTTAGTTTCTGCTTTATAACAAAGTGAATCAGTTATACATATCCATATGTTCCCATATCTCTTCCCTCTTGCGTCTCCCTCTCTCCTACTCTCCCTATCCCACCCCTCTAGGTGGTCACAGAGCACTGAGCTGATCTCCCTGTGCTATGCGACTGCTTCCCACTAGCTATCTATTTTGTGTTTGGTAGTGTATATATGTCCATGCCACTCTCTTACTTTGTCACAGCTTACCCTTCCCCCTCCACATATCCTCAAGTCCATTCTCTAGTAGGTTTGTGTCTTTATTCCCGTCTTACCCCTAGGTTCTTCATGACATTTTTTTTTCTTAGATTCCATATATTTGTGTTACCATATGGTATTTGTCTATTTCTGACTTACTTCACTCTGTATGACAGACTCTAGGTCCATCCACCTCACTACAAATAACTCAATTTTGTTTCTTCTTATGGCTGAGTAATATTCCATTGTATATATGTGCCACATCTTCTTTATCCATTCATGCGATGATGGACACTTAGGTTGCTTCCGTGTCCTGGCTATTATAAATAGAGCTGCAATGAACATTGTGGTACATGACTCTTTTTGAATTATGGTTTTCTCAGGGTATATGCCCAGTAGTGGGATTGCTGGGTCATATGGTAGTTCTATTTGTAGTTTTTTAAGGAACCTCCATACTGTTCTCCATAGTGGCTGTACCAATTCACATTCCCACCAGCACTGCAAGAGTGTTCCCTTTTCTCCACACCCTCTCCAGCATTTATTGTTTCTAGATTTTTTGATGATGGCCATTCTGACTGGTGTGAGATGATATCTCATTGTAATTTTGATTTACATTTCTCTAATGATTATTGACGTTGAGCATTCTGTCATGTGTTTGTTGGCAATCCGTATATCTTCTTTGGAGAAATGTCTATTTAGGTCTTCTGCCCATTTTTGGATTGGGTTGTTTGTTTTTTTGTTATTGAGCTGCATGAGCTGCTTGTAAATTTTGGAGATTAATCCTTTGTCAGTTGCTTCATGTGCAAATATTTTCTCCCATTCTGAGGGTTGTCTTTTGGTCTTGTTTATGGTTTCCTTTGCTGTGCCAAAGCTTTGAAGTTTCATTAGGTCCCATTTGTTTATTTTTGTTTTTATTTCCCTTTCTCTAGGAGGTGGGTCAAAAAGGGTCTTTCTGTGATTTATGTCATAGAGTGTTCTGCCTATGTTTTCCTCTAAGAGTTTTATAGTGTCTGGCCTTACATTTAGGTCTTTAATCCATTTTGAGTTTGTTTTTGTGTATGGTGTTAGGGAGTGTTCTAATTTCATTCTTTTACATGTAGCTGTCCACTTTTCCCAGCACCACTTATCGAAGAGGCTGTCTTTTCTCCATTGTATATTCTTGCCTCCTTTATTAAAGATAAGGTGACCATATGTGCATGGGTTTATCTCTGGGCTTTCTATCCTGTTCCATTTATCTATATTTCTGTTTTTGAGCCAGTACCATACCTTCTTGATTACTGTAGCTTTGTAGTATAGTCTGAAGTCAGGGAGCCTGATTCCTCTAGCTCCATTTTTCTTTCTCAAGATTGCTTTGACTATTCGGGGTCTTTTGTGTTTCCATACAAACTGTGAAATTTTTTGTTCTAGTTCTGTGAAAAATGCCATTGGTAGTTTGATAGGGATTGCATTGAATCTGTAGATTGCTTTGAGTAGTAGATTCATTTTCACAATATTGATTCTTCCAATCCAAGACATGGTATATCTCTCCATCTATTTGTATCATCTTTAATTTCTTTCCTCTGTGTCTTATAGTTTTCTGCATACAGGTCTTTTGTCTCCTTAGACAGGTTTATTCCTAGGTATTTCATTCTTTTTGTTGCAGTGGTAAATGGGAGTGTTTCCTTAATTTCTCCTTCAGATTTTTCATCATTAGTGTATAAACATGCAGAAGATTTCTCTGCATTAATTTTGTATCTTTCTACTTTACCAGGGTCACTGATTAGCTCTAATAGTTTTCTGGTAGCATCTCTAGGCTTCTCTATGTATAGTGTCATGTCATCTGCAAACAGTGACAGTTTTAGTTCATCTTTTCCTATTTGGATTCCTTTTATTTCTTTTTCTTCTTTGATTGCTGTGGCTAAAACTTCCAAAACTATGTTGAATAATAGTGGTGAGAGTGGGCAACCTTGTCTTGTTCCTGATCTTTATGGAAATGGTTTCAGTTTATCACCATTGAGAACTATATTGGCTGTGGGTTTGTCATATATGGCCTTTATTATGTTGAGGTAAATTCCCTCTATGCCTACTTTTGGATGCTTTTTATCATAAATGGGTGTTGAATTTTGTCAAAAGCTTTTTCTTCATCTATTGAGATGATCATATGGTCTTTCTCTTTCCGTTTGTTAATATGGTGAATCACATTGATTGATTGATTAGCTTATATTGAAGAATCCTTGAATTCCTGGGATAAACCCCATTTATTCATGGTGTATGATCCTTTTAATGTGCTGTTGGATTTTGTTTGCTAGTATTTTGTTGAGGATTTTTGCATCTTTGTTCATCAGTGATATTGGCCTGTAGTTTTCTTTTTTTTTGCCACCTTTGTTTCGTTTTAGTATCAGGGTGATGGTGGCCTCCTAGAATGAGTTTGGGAGTGTTCCTCCCTCTGCTGTATTTTGGAAGAGTCTGAGAAGGATAGGTGTTAGCTCTTCTTTAAATGTGTGATAGAATTCACCTGTTAAGCCATCTGGTCCTGGGTTTTTGTTTGTTGGAAGATTTTTAATCACAGTTTCAATTTCAATGATTGTTATTGTTCTGTTTATATTTTCTGTTTTTTCCTGGTTCAGTCTTGGAAGCTTGTGCTTTTCTAAGAATTTGTCCATTTCTTCCAGGTTGTCCATTTTATTGGCATAGAGTTGCTTGTAGTAATCTCTCATGATCTTAAGTATTTCTGGAGTGTCACTTGTTACTTCTCCTTTTTCTTTTCTAATTCTGTTGATTTGAGCCTTCTCCCTTTTTTTCTTGATGAGTCTGGCTAATGGTTTATCAATTTTGTTTATCTTCTCAAAGAACCAGTTTTTAGTTTTATTGATCTGTGCTATTGTTTCTTTCATTTCTTTTTCATATATTTCTGATCTGAGTTTTTTGATTTCTTTCCTTCTGCTAACTTTGGGGTATTTTTGTGCTTCTTTCTCTTATTGCTTTAGGTGTAAGGTTAGGTTGTTTATTTGAGATGTTTCTTATTTCTTGAGGTAGGATTGTATTGCTATAAACTTCCCTCTTAGAACTGCTTTTGCTGCATCCCATAGCTTTTGGGTTGTCATTATTTCATTGTCATTTATTTCTAGGTATGTTTTGATTTCCTCTCTGATTTCTTCAGTGATCTCTTGGTTATTTAGTAGTGTATTGTTTAGCCTCCATGTGTTTGTATTTTTTACAGTTTTTTTTTCCTGTTATTGATATCTAGTCTTACAGCATTGTGGTCAGAAAAGATACTTTATACATTTTCAATTTTCTTAAGTTTACCAAGGCTTGATTTGTAACCTAAGATATGATCTGTCCTGGAGAATGTTCCATGAGCACTTGAGAAGAAAGTGTATTCTGTTGTTTTTGGATGGAATGTCCTATAAATATCAGTTAAGTCTATCTTGTTTAATGTGTTATTTAAGGCCTGTGTTTCCTTATTTATTTTCATTTTGGAATATCTGTCTGTTGGTGAAAGTGGGGTGTTAAAGTCTCCTTCTATTTTTGTATTACTGTCGATTTCCTCTTTTATGGCTGTTCGCATTTGCCTTATGTACTGAGGTGCTCCTAGGTTGGGTTCATAAATTTTTACAATTGTTGTATCTTCCTCTTGGATTGATCCCTTGATCATTATGTAGTGTCCTTCTTTGTCTCTTATAATAGTCTTTATTTTAAAGTCTATTCTGTCTGATACAAGAATTGCTACTCCAGCTTTCTTTTGATTTCCACTTGCATGGAATATCTTTTTCCATCTCCTCACTTTCAGTCCGTATGTGTCCCTAGGTCTGAAGTGCGTCTCTTGTAGACAGCATATGTAAGGGTCTTGTTTTTGTATCCATTCAGCCAGTCAGTGTCTTTTGGTTGGAGCATTTAATCTATTTACATTTAAGGTAGTTATCGATAGGTATGTTCCTATTCCCATTTTCTTAATTGTTTTGCGTTTGTTTTGTAGGTCTTTCCTTCTCTTGTGTTTCCTGCCTAGAGAAGTTCCTTTAGCATTTGTTGTAAAGCTGGTTTAGTGGTGCTAAATTCTATTAGCTTTTACTTGTCTCTAAAGGTTTTAATTTTTCCGTCGAATCTGAATGAGAGCCTTGCTGGGTAGAGTAATCTTGGTTGTAGGTTTTTCTCTTTCACCACTTTAAATATGTCCTGCCACTCCCTTCTGGCTTGCAGAGTTTCTGCTGAAAGATCAGCTGTTAACCCTACGGGAATTCCCTTGTATGTTATTTGTTGCTTTTCTCTTCTGCGTTTAATATTTTTTCTTTGTATTTAATTTTTGATAGTTTGATTAATATGTGTCTTGTCATGTTTTTCCTTGGATTTATCCTGTGTGGGACTCTCTGCCTTCCTGGACTTGACTGACTATTTCCTTTCCTATATTAGGGAAGTTTTCAACTATAATCTCTTCAAATATTTTCTCAGTCCTTTGCTTTTTCTCTTCTTCTTATGGGACCCCTATAAGTTGAATGTTGGTTCATTTAATGTTGTCCCAGAGGTCTCTGAGACTGTCCTCAATTCTTTTCATTTTTTTTTCTTTATTCTGCTCTGCAGTGTTTATTTCCACTGTTTTGTCTTCCAGGTCACTTATCTGTTCTTCTACCTAAGTTATTCTGCTATTGAGTCCTTCTACGAATTTTTAATTTCATTTATTGTGTTGTTCGTCATTGTTTGTTTGCTCTTTATTTCTTCGAGGTCCTTGTTACACGTTTCTTGTATTTTCTCCATTCTATTTCCAAGATTTTAGATCGTCTTTACTGTCATTATTCTGAATTCTTGTTCAGGTAGACTGCCTATTTCCTTTTCATTTGTTTGGTCTGGTGGGTTTTTACTTTGCTCCTTCATCTGCTGCGTATTTCTGTGTCTTCTCATTTTGCTTAACTTACTGTGTTTTGGGTCTCCTGTTCACAGGCTGCAGGTTTGTAGTTCCCACTGTTTTTAGTGTCTGCCCCCAGTGGGTAAGGTTTGTTTAGTGTAGGCTTCCTGGTGGAGGGGACTGGTGCCTGTGTTCTGGTGGATGAGGCTTGATCTTTTCCTTCTGGTGGGCAGAACCACATCTGGTCATGTGTTTTGTGGTGTCTGTGAACTTATTTTGATTTTAGGCAGCCTCTCTGCTAGTGGGTGGGGTTGTGCTCCTGTCTTGCTAGTTGTTTGGCATGGGGTGTCCAGCACTGGAGCTTGCTGCTTGTTGAGTGGAGCTAGGTCTTACTGTTGAGATGGAGATCCCTGGGAGAGCTCTCACCGATGGGTATTACATAGGGCTGGGAGGTCTCTGGTGGTCCAGTGTCGTGAACTCAGGTCTCCCACCTCAGAGGTTCAAGCCTGACACCCGGCTGCAGCACCAAGACCCTGTCAGCCACACGGCTCAGAAGAAAAGGGAGAAAGAAAGACAGAAAAGTTAAAAAAAATAAAGGTATTAAAATAAAAAATATTTATTAAAGTAAAAAAATTTAAAAAGTAATTTAAAAGAGAGAAGAGAGCAACCAAACCCATAAACAAACCCCCCAATTATAGCTAGTGCTATAGACTATACTAAGATAAACATAAAAATCAGAAGGTAGTCAGTCGCATACAGCAAACCCCAAGTCTACAGTGGCTCCTAAAGTATGCCTTCTCAATTTTGGGATGCTTCGTTGTCTATTCAGGTATTCCACAGATGCAGCGTACATCAAGTTGATTGTGGAGATTTAGTCCACTGCTCCTGAGGCTGCTGGGAGAGATTTCCCTTTATCTTCTTTGTTCGCACAGTTCCTGGGGTTCAGCTTTGGATTTGTCCCCGCCTGCATGTCGGTCACCCTCTGGCATCTGTTCTTCACCCAGGCAGGAGGGTGTTAAAGGAGCGGCTGATTAGGGGGCTCTGGGTCACTCAGGCTTGGGGGAAGGAGGGGTACAGAATGCAGGGCGAGCCTGCGGTGCTAGAGGCTGGCATGGTTTTGCAACAGCCTGAGGTGTGCTGTGTGTTCTCCTGGGGAAGTTGTCCCTGGATCACAGGACCCTGGCAGTGGCGGGCTGCACAGACTCCCAGGAGGGGAGGTTTGGATAGTGACCTGTGCTTGCACACAGGCTTCTTGGTGGCCGCAGCAGCAGCCTTAGCGTTTCATGCCCATCACTGGTGTCCGCCATCACTGGTGTCCGCAGTCACTGGTGTCCGTGCTGATAGCCACGGCTCATGCCCATCTCTGAAGCTCGTTTAGGCTGTGTTCTGAATCTCCTCTCCTCACGCACCCCAAAACAATTGTTTCTTGACTCTTAGGCAGTTCCAGACTTTTCCCCAGCCTCCCTCCCGGTTAGCTGTGGTGCACTAGCCCCCTTCAGGCTGTGTTCACACAACCAACCCCAGTTCTCTCCTTGGCATCTGACCTCCAATGCCTGAGCCTCAGCTCTCAGCCCCCACCCGCCCTGGCAGGTGAGCAGACAAGTCTCTCAGGCTGGTGAATGCTGGTCGGCACCGATCCTCTGTGCAGGAATCTCTCCACTTTGCCCTCTGCACCCCTGTTGCTGCACTCTCCTCCATGGCTCCGAAGCTTCCCCCACCCCCCCCCATTTACACCAGTGAAGGGGCTTCCTAGTGTGTGGAAACTTTTCCTCCTTCAAAGCTCCCTCCCAGAGGTGCAGGTCCCATCCCTATTTTTTTGTCCCTGTTTTTTTTTTTCTTTTGCCCCACCCAAGTACATGGGGAGTTTCTTGCCTTTTGGGTAGTCTGAGGTCTTCTGCTGGCATTCAGTAGGTGTTCTGTAGGAGCTGTTCCACATGTAGATGTATTTCTGATGTGTTTGTGGGGAGGAAGGTGATCTCCATGACTTATTCCTCCGCCATCTTGAAGGTCCTCTTCTATATATTTTTTTGAGTGTCGATTTTCTACTAATAAAGACTGGTACAGAAGCTGGGCAAATGCTCCAGAATAACTTTTTACACTCGTGATGAACTGTAATATAATATGTCTTAGAGAAGAGGGAAGGAAAGTTTGCCAACAGTCTTTAAAATTATACTGAAGACTTTTATGCAAAGAGCGGTGATAATATATTATTATGTAAACACACACACATGCAGTCTTATTGAAGACACAAACACACACACAAAAAAACTCAATAAATGTGCTGCAGAGAAACATTATTGACATTGAGGGTAGTTCAGTATTGGAATAGACTACTAAAGAAAGCTGTAGAAAGAGTTTTGGAGATCTTTAGATATAATTTTAAAATTGAATATTAAAATAAGACAAATATCTAGAAGAAGGCAGGGTTTTTACTGCTTAGACATGAATTTTTTGACCTTGACAAGAAACCGGACTCTTCAGGTTTGATGAGTTATTCCTACCTCATCAGTATTTTTTTGCCTGAAAATCACCAAGCATTCATTTTATTTTCATAAACAAAGCAGCTTTTTGAAAATGTAAGCCTCCATTTGTACACTCAGGTATTTCTCTCCATATGCCAAGCCCATTCCAATGCCAGCATGATTGGTAGTTAGCATGTGCCCTAATTATGCGTCCCCTACTAACTCCTTATCCCTTAGGTCTCAGATCAACTGTCACTTCCTCAGGGAAGTCTTTCCCTTAATTAGATGCTCCCTACCCCAATCCCCATTATACTGTCTCAGAAAATCCAGGTTATTTTAAAAATTGCTACTACGTGTTTATTTGTTTATCATTTATCTCCCCCACAGGCTGTGAGCTCCATTAGGACAGGGACCATGCCTCTTATGCCCCTGCTGCATACATCATGCTTAAGAATAAGGCCTGACTCATAATAGGCACTCAATAAATATTTGTTGAATGGCTGAGTATAACCATTTAAAAAATTGTTGATATTAATGAGAATAATTGGTGTTATAAGAAAGACCAAAGATTCAAGCCCTAAAACCCCTTAAACACAAAGGCAAGGACACTCACATACAATTTTCCAGCAAAAGAAAACAATA
The DNA here is from genome assembly GCF_963455315.2 of Globicephala melas. Taxonomy (NCBI): domain Eukaryota; kingdom Metazoa; phylum Chordata; class Mammalia; order Artiodactyla; family Delphinidae; genus Globicephala; species Globicephala melas. The sequence continues at coordinate 47,661,650 of NC_083326.1, forward strand.
ACACTTTTTAAAATATAAAATTATTTATCAAAATATGCTTGAGAGCAGTGTGAGGACTGAGCGTATATCCTGAAGGCAATGAATTTTTCTCAGATCAGCTTTCCTGTCTCCTTTTTCTTGTCTGAGTTTGGCTGCCTAGACTCTGATATAACTGAAAAACTCAGTCTGGCACATCTAGTAATTTACAATGTCTTTTTTCCTACTCTGTATTTTCCATTCATTTTACTGCCCAAGATGAATTGTTATTTGCTCTTTTATTTGGGCAGCTCAAAGTGGCCACTCTTACTAGCTACTAAAGATTACTTAATATGGCCATTTCACACCATGTTATTACCCTGTGGAGTCTTTGGTTCACCTTTCATTCTTCAAGGTTAGTGAGTAGCGCGTGGGTGTGGAATGCTCATAGCCTTGGCTAGTGGATTCTTTTCTAGTTGTTGAGTAACAGAAGCCCCTCTGCTCTCAGATGCTTGTTGTTTAGCTGAGTGAGTCCAAGAGGCTGCCTTCAGGCCTGGTGCTTGGTGAGAAACCCAGAGGAATATTGTTACTCTGAGGGTCAAGGTCATTAGGGCTCTGTGTGAGGATTGATGAAGAAGGGAGGAGCACATCTTGTACTTCACGCTTCTGAAAATACCCTATAAACCCCTTCATATTTCTCCATGTTCCTGATTAAAGCAAATGACAAGCAAAACAAAATAAGAGTGGTTGTCGGTGTGTTTGTGTGTGAGGTGCAGAGGTCTTCTGAAGACTGGAGGTGAAGAGGGGCTTCGTGGTTAAAAGCTTAATGTTGTCTTAGACAACTCAATGGATGAACTTCTCCTTAGTCCTCATTAGAGGACCTGCTTTATAAATTGCTGCTCCATAAACTATTATTGAAAGAATAAGTGACAGTGGGTCTACGATCATGGAAGTGGTAGAACTGAAAGCACCATCATTGGAAAAGACTTGGCCATAGTTAAAAGTAAGTTATGTGCAGAATTAGGCTTAAATAATAGAGTTGGAATTTTTAAGGAAAGCTATGAGAAATCATTCAGCAAGTTTGACCAGTTTAAGCTGGCGGATTCTGACCAAATGAAATCTCTCCTTTCCAGCTTCCCTCTGCCCACACTTGTAAACTGTTTGTTCTAAATTATTTAGACATTGTCTCAACATCCATCTCACATGTTTGTGTAGACATATCCATAAAGAGTTATATAAGCAGTATTATTATCATAACTATTGTTATCATTAGCTGTTTCATTTCTTATCATTTTCCTTGTGGCTTATTGAGGGTCTTCTGAGGGCTGTCAAAGAGCTTGAAAAAATAAGAATTGTACTTGTAGATATTTATTTTCATTGTATTATTTAGAACTCTACCTTAGGGAATCCTGCTAATTCCCAGTTTACTAATCCACAAAAAACCTTAAATTCTCACCCTGCTCCTCTGTGAGATTTAATAACAACAAGATGGAGTGAAGGCTCTTATTATTAAAACTATATTACTCATATAAAATATTCGTGAGCGCTCCTATGCTGTGGTGTATGATCATAAATAATTAAAGCTGAGCTACACTTGTCAGAGGAACTGAAGCGAAGATACACTCCTCTGTTTGCAGACACTCTATAGGCAATGACTTCCTCATTAATGCAGCAATTCACTAAGGATTGCCATAGTTAATGGGCATTAGCAAAGTGCTAGCATGCCCATATTCTTCTTTTGAGAGGCTATCCGATATTCAAAGTGATAGGCCTTTTGAATGATACTTACTGAAAGTATCCAACTCTTAAGTTTCTTTTCAAATTAAATCCTCAGGAGTCACATTTTTGAAGGTGTCACTATAAGACTTCCTATAGGGGTTAAACAATTTTAGAGAATATAAGAGTTTTTGAGTCTAATTTTCCCTGGATTCTTTGCCTTCTTTCACTCTTATGAAGAGTGATGACCTTTATAAAATTACTTCAGATTTGTGCTCTGTAGACCAAGATGCTGCGTATCTGTTCATATAATTGTACTGTGCTAAAAACTCAGAAGATGTTTATTCAATATTTGATCAAACTAAGTAGAGTGGGCAAGCACTTGTACAACAGAAAAAATTATTAGTTATAAAAAGAAAATTGTTATAGCTTCAAATTAGGTCAATTAAAATGATGACCCATTTCTAGAAAATTTAGTTCATTCATTCATTCACTCAACAAATATCCACTGAGTATTTACCCTGTGCCAGGAACTGTGTAAGATGGTGTATGAGATAGGCCAGGTTCCTACTCTCAATGAATTTACAGTTTAGCAGATACAAGTATTGTCTTCAACTATATGAATGCTTTTATTTGACTGTTACTAAGTTACAGGCAATTTCATGTGCTTCAACCTAATACAAAGAAAACATGTTATAGGAGCACATAGGAAGAAAGCTAATATAGTTTCAGGATCAGACAATGCCTCCTTGAGGAAATGACATTTGAGCTGGTAGGATTAGGATGAGTAAGAATAAGCTAGATGAAGCAGGAAATGACCCAGCAGTGGCAATAGGATGTGTTAAAGCTCAGAAGCAAGTGAGAGCCTGACTGTCTTGGAAACACCAGTTTGGAGTATAGAAGGGAAAGGAATGAGAGGAGTGTGGAGAGGTAGGCAGGGCCAGATGGTGGAGGGACATGTAAGTCATGTTGTTCAAACTGCATTAATAGCTAGGGAACAGTTTGAAGCAGAAAAGCAAACTGATCAGATATGCACTGTTGGAAGTTACTCTTGCTGCAATATAAAAAGGGATGAGAGAGAGGCAGGTCAGGAGGAAGAGTGACTAGTTAAGGGGCTGGGAGATGGTGCAAGTTTAGTCGATTGGTTACAGATTGGTTACAATGAGGATGGAGAGCAAAGGACATTTGAGAGCTAGAACTGACAGGACTTGGTGACCTAATGAATGTGTAGAGTAAAAGAGAAAGGAGTTAAGGAGGAACCGTGGCTTCCTGGTTTAATGGTGATGCCATTTATGGAGATAAAGGACCCTGAAGGAGGAGTAGACTGGGGGGCATTGTTGAGATGTTGAGTACAGGTTTGAAAGTATTGATATTATTTAATTCTTGGGGGTCCTTGGGAGACATTGAAGTAGAGAAGTCTAGTAGCAGTTAGTTACACAGATTTGGAACTCAGGAAGAGAGTACAATCTGGACAGGTGGTGAAGATTTAAGAGTCACCTATAACTAGATGGCAGTTGAAGCTAGGAGAGCCAGTCAGACTTCCCAGGGGGAATATAAAATGTGAGAAGAGAGGAACAGATGGAAGAAAAAGAGGCTATAATAGGAGCTAGAGGGGAAGGAGAGAAACTGAGGTGGGGCAGAGGCAGGAATTTGGTGTTGGAAAATAGATGAAATTCAGTAGTTTGAAAAGTAAAAGCTAAAGGTGCTGAGAGGTTAAGAAAATAAGGACTGACGTTATAAATTGTAAAATTAATAGTAGAATTAGGTAATGAAATGTGTGACTGACTCAGATAAAAAGAAATTTATTAGAACCCAATTCAGATTACAGGTCAACAAAAGCATTACGGTAGATTTAATTTCTTCAGATTTCCAGTTTTTCTATCCATTTGTTTTTTACTAATCCCTAAGTACTGAGTGACAATAAATCATGTAACAAGAAATCATTCACTACATATGTTTGGACTCCAATCAATGTTGTCTTCAGTTTGGTAGGTCGTTGGATGACCGTATGATATCTGGTTTGCCTGGGACAATCCCATCATGTTATTCCATTGTTTTTATTAATTAATACATGTTATCCCATTATATTTATTAATAATAACTCCTTTTACTCTAAAAAGTGTCCAAATTTTGACAAGAAATGAAATGTTGTTCCAAGCCACATACACTGCTTCCGTGTCTTTCAAAAATTCAGCTCTCACTGCTCGGGTGGGAAGGTGTTCAATTCATACCTAACTCCACAGCTAATTATGAGAAAATCATAGGAGACACATTCATGGATCTTTTCTTAATGAAAACACAGTCATAAGTAATGTATAAAGGAAAAGACCATTTTCAGCTTGAATGACTAATGTTCAATCCAGAATAATCAATATTTATTGAACATCTATTATGGGTTAGGCACCACATTCAGATTCTCAAGTTTCTTGATCATACTAGCAGTTATTTTTCAGTACTTTGATTCAGTCTGTAATAGTTGGTCCTGATTTTTTTTTTTTTTTTTTGCGGTACGCGGGCCTCTCACTGTTGTGGCCTCTCCCGTTGCGGAGCACAGGCTCCGGACGCGCAGGCTTAGCGGCCATGGCTCACGGGCTCAGCCTCTCCGTGGCCTGTGGGGTCTTCCCGGACCGGGGCACGAACCCATGTCCCCTGCATCGGCAGGTGGACTCTCAACCACTGCGCCACCAGGAAAGCCCTGGTCCTGATTTTTATTGCCTCTATCTTATTTGGATTTACTTTCCCTTTCCTCCTTTAATTATTAGAAATAGAATCTGCCTTATTATGTATGAACATCAGTGTTCTACTTAGATTCTATTTATGCTACCTAGCAGAAGGCAGTTTGATGTCTAGTCTATGAGGCATCATGCTAAAGATGTTTACATCGATAAAATCTAGAAAGGAGAGAGCTTCTAGAATAGAAGAAGGGACATTCCCCTCAGCATATTGGAAGCAACAAATGGATCAATAAAATGGGTGGAGGAGTTAGGAGAAGCTAGTAGGAGCACAGGAAAGTGAGGACAGATCTGTTCCCCAACAGCCTTCCCCTCCCTGTCCACCCAGCCACGGCTGGTGTTCAGAGGCCAAGTCCCAAGGGAGGCCTGGCGGGTCTACTGCAGGCACAGAAAGAACATTGAGATGCAAAAGCCTTTTAGTCTCCGGAAGAGACAAGAATTTTAATAACAGAGAGAATTGGCCATGGGCCCAATAAGGAAGGACTTTACAGGAATTTGGTCTAGAACCAAGGCAAAGACGAACAATAAAAGACTAAAGAATGGAGCTGGCAGGGGCAAGTCTGATGGTCCCTGGCCAACTGTTTGGAGGAACAGGACTAGGCTCCATCCAACACTGGGAGACCAAGGGCACAGGTTTCAGACCTTTAGGATCTTGTCCCATCAGTACAATTGTTTGATATCATATATGCTCAGGCACATATGCTCAAATACATATATGGTTATTTAATTGTTTATAAGTTATCTGTACCACAATAATAATATAGCGTATAAAATAAAAAACACACACAAATATAGACTTTAAAAAAAAAGATAAACTAAATGTAAAAAGAAGTTCTAATATTTTCCTCTTGTATCCCAGTGGATTATCTTGGAGACCAACCAGTATCCTAGGAGGGGCAGAGAGACTAGATCAGAAGAGGTGCCAGGATACTGCCCTAAGGCAACTCTTAGGAATTTTCAGGAGAATCCCTGTTGGGCTTGGTCTTTGAAAAGAGAACAATAATTTCTATTTCCAACTCCTGCTGATTTCTTATTAGGCTGGCTGACTGATTTTAATATGCTCTTTCCAGTTGACAGTCTTTGGGGGCTATGAAGGGTGGGTTAGTTAATAGGGAGGGCAACACTGTAAGTTGTGTGTGTTGGGATAAGCATAGAAGCGGGAGGGATTTGGTGTGAGTGAATTAAAGATGATTCATAGACCAGAAAAGAATCTAATGGAGCCTTGTGTTCTCATGAGAGAGTGTGTCATGAACTAGCAAAGTCTCTTCCTCTTCTTGTTGCCGTGGGAATTGAGAAGAATGGGGTGCTCATGTTCTTTTTATTCTTCTAGAAAATAATTAAAGATAAAGAAGGAATCTATTAGAGTCTGTTGAAAAGGCAAATAATAACCTTTTTTAACCAGCTTTCATTGGTGTCTGTCTGAGATCCAGGCTGTGGCCATCTCATAAATAGAGGAGCTAGGATGACCAGATAGAAGTTTTCCTCCTTTAGAGTCCTAATGTATCTCTACTATGTCCTTTTCAAAGAAAAGACTACTTTTAGCTCCAGGATTGCTGGTTAGTTTTTTTTTTCCAGAATGTGGTCTAATCTCGCACCTTTTGCCACTCTCTTGTCTTCACCTAATTTTTTGTTCAAATATATGCTTGTTCACTCCATTCATTTATTTACATATTTATTCACTTTATTCTTTCACTCAGCATCTGTAGAATACTTACTATATTCTAGGAACTGGGGCTATCCATGAGTGTCTAAGTAGGAAGGAAGCTATGTCATTCTAAGTATAAAGCCTTGTGAGGTGTCTTTCCAACTAGAGAGGATTTTTCTGGGAACACCCTACTAATCAACTTAATTTTCTTCCTATTGGATTTTGAATTTAAAACTTACATAAAAACAAATTTGCACCAAATTGTTTACTATATTTACTATTCTTGTTCTCATTTTTGACCTCAGGTGCAAAAGGTTCATGCAGGACTGCTCTTTGTTTTACTTATTTTTCACCTTTATTTCTTTATTTGATTCCCATTCCCCTGCTCCTCTTTGCTGTGCGAACTCACTCTAATATGTTTGATATATACCTTTGAATGTGTGAATATGCATATTGTAAAATAGGAGGTGTGGCTCGTGTTTTTTATTTACATAAATGATGTTATACTATAGACTTCGCTCTTTTAAATATTTTTCACTCAGTCCTTTGTTGTTGCTCTTTTTTACATCTTTTCATGTTTCTGTATGTATATCTAGTTTGCTGCCTCTAAATGTTTCATAGAATTCTATAGTTGCAACCACCATGTTTTGCTTATGTTTTTCTCTAATAACATAGACCTGGTTTACTGCTAGTCTGTACTACCATAAAAAACACTGTGATGAGTATCCTTGTTCATGTAACTTCATAGGCCTGTGTGAGAGTTTCTACTGGATTGCTGTGTCATGGGGTATATGTTTACTTAATTTTGTTAAGTATGATGAATTGTTTGCAGAAAATCTGTTCTTATTTTTATTCCTGTCAGTAGTATACAGTGGTTCCTGTTTCCCCACATCTCTGACAACCTGATGTGTAAGAGGTAACTAATTGTTTAAGTTTGTATTTATTCGATTATTAGTGAATCTGTATATCTTTTTCTGCACTTGTGTAATGGATGCTGTGATGGTATTGCCCAGATCCTCCTTCAGGAATGGACTTATTCTTCCATCTGGGAAATCTCCTAGCTGATGGCTCTCAGCTGTCAGCCTTCTCCAGGAATTACCCTTGGGAGAAGAGAGCTGCCTTGTCCAAGTTTATGTGCCTTTTCCAGAAGTAGTCTATATGTAATAACCAGTTTATTTGAGGATATAGGCCCAGCTGCTTCACCCTAACATGGGGCAATTCAGAAGGACAGCCAACCTACAGAGTTCTCTGTGGGCTCAGATGAAGCCTTTGTTGAGGCTGCATTGCAGCCCATTTTCTCCATTTGTACAATCCTGCTTCCTTCTTTTCCTTCACGTGTGCTGATCTTGAGAACATTCTCTAATAATCTTTCTTCATTCGAATCTCCATCTTGGAATCTGTCTTCTTGGGAACACAATCTGCTACAGTTGGTGCCAAGTATGGTATGGTTTGAGAGAGTACAGGGAAGAGAGGAATCTAGGGATGGATCACCCTCCAGCCAACTGGCAGTGTGGACCCCACACTGGTGGTAGGTTGATCAGGGCTAGCCTGATTCTGCAAAAGGTAGCAGTGAAATTGTTAAAAATTTCATTAGTCACCAGCTAAGATGGTGTACTAATGAAAAGAAATGCACTAGTGGGTGCAATGTATTCACCATTTCATAAATATGGGGCAAATGATAATATGAACAATGAAATTAGATGGCTATTGCTAGGGGAAATCGGTGCTTTAGAAAAAAATAATGAATGGTTGAGACTTATTAATCAACAACTGAAGGCTAGGTAGGAAATCAAGAAGGCATTTCTGGCTGCTGGAGAGCAGAAAAAAGCCAAAGTCTAGACCCAGAATTCAAACATAAGAGCAGGAAAACCCCAAAGTTTTAATCCTCAACCTAGACAGGTCTACTGTGCCAAGACCAGGGCACAAATTGGGAAAGAATGAGACCCTGAAATATCTCGGTTGATGAACTTGAAAATCTTGAAGTGGCCCACTCTTTCAGTGTTTCGGCTAGTACTCTATTTAACTGGCAAAATAGGTAACAGGAACTGGGCTCATGGAGAGTAATAAGGGTGATAGGATCTCAAAATAATAAAAGCATGAGACGCCTGGGTCAGAGATATTTAACCATCAGATATTTAACCATCAGAAGCAAGTCAGACATGATTACTGTAATGATTGACAGACCATAGTGGCAGTCAGAGAGTTGGCAAAACCCGGTATTGGTTCCCTTTTCTGTGTGGTAAGAACTATCATACTGGAGAATGTCAAGCTCTGAAACTGCTCCCACCCCATTTAAATAATAATTAAATAAAAAATGCAACCCTGGGGGTTAGGGGATGGCAGAAATTCATGTCTTGATTAAGGACCTGAACAATTCAGAAGTGGTCCCTATCATATCTCCATTTAATTCACAAGTGTGGCACCTACAAAAGCCAGATGGAACCTGAAGGATGACAATAGACTACTGCACGTGCAACCAAGTGTAGCCTGATTGCATCTGCAGTGCCACATCTGGTATCTTTTCTAGAGCAGATTAAGATGACCTCAGGAGTGTAGGATGTAGCCTTTGATCTGGTGATGCACTCCTTTTCACCTCAATCAGAAAGGAGGATCAGAAACCATTTGCATTTACTTGGAGCAGAAAACAATATTTGTTTACAGTGTACAGTCTGTAAATGACAAATGTTAATAGTCCATCCCTTTGTCATAGTTTGTACAGACCTGAACTGTCTGGATGTCCTACAGAATACATTGATATTATGCTAACTTGACTCTATGTTGGAAGCCATGGTAAGACATGTGGTTAAGAGAGTATGAGATAAACACTCTGAAGATTCAAAGACTGGCCACACTGGCAAAATTTCAGGCATCCAGTGGTATATCCATTAACTTCGTTTACAGTGTTCTTTATTTGTTAGACATCTAGATATTTTTTATGCTTTGGGCATGTATTTTAAGAAGTCTTTCACTACCTCTAAATTTCAAGCATGTTCTATACATTTTCTTCTATTATCTTTATAGTTCTACCTTTCTTCTTTAGATCTTTATTCCATTTGGCATCCACATTGAATATGGTGTTTGCAGAAATTCAAGATTATTTTTCTATATAGAGTGCATGTGTTTTTCCTATATTATTTTCTAAACAATACGTATTTTTCCTATTTTTTGAGACCTTTATGTTCTATTGATCAATTTTCTTTTACTGTTATATTGTTTTTTCTTATGAAAGCTTTTTAGATAAATTACTTTAAGATAGAACATGCTCCTTTTACCTCGATCCTCTTATTCAAGATTGACTCGGCTATTTGTTGTATCCACAACATTTTTGGATAAATTTGTAGAGTTCCAAAAAATTTCTGCTGGAAATTTTTATTTGGAATTGCAGTGCACATGGAGGTTAATTAGAGAGGATTGACATCTTTACTGTTAAATCGTTCCATCGGTGAACATGGTATAACATTTATTTAGATTATTAAACTACTTTTCAATTGTGGTTGAACTGAGACTCCTTATCTTGTGGTGCTTCCATTATTCCCTGTTATTTGCTTATCAAGGCAGACTTAGGCGATATAAGCAGACTTAGAAACCTGCATTGTTCATCTAATACTTGTTCTAGAAATAATAAATAAATAAATACTGTCCTACGGTTAAGACCTATTCTGTAGTTAAGAAAAGAAGAACAATTAATAAATGGAAAAAGACTATAAGAAAATGGCTTTTCAAAAACAGATAAAAATGTTCTTAAATATAAGAAAAGGTGCTCAATCTCACCCATAATTGGAAAAATGCAAATAAGAAAAATAACGATATAGCACTACTTTACCCACCAAACTGTCAAGTTTCAAAAGTTGATAGTAATCTGTACTGACATGGTGTGGGGAAGCAAGTATCCACATGGATTGTTGGTAGGATTCCAGACTGATGCAGACTCGTTGAAGGGAAATTTCTCAGTGTATTTCAAAATTAAAAATACACATAACATTTGAACTTGCAGTTCTATTGGTAGAAATTTGTCCTTCAGGTGTATTTATATATCTGTGCAAAGTTGTATGAAAAAGGCTATTCATTACAGCATTACTGATGTAGTGAAAGGCTGGAACAAACTAAATGCTCATCAGTAGATATGGCTAAAAAATTATTTGTACATCCATTCAACAAAAAATTATTCAGCCTTTGAAAATAATGAGGTGTATGTTTTTCCTGTGATATGGAATAATTGTGAAGACTTTTAAGTGGAAAATGCACAATGCAAAATATATACAAAGTATATCTCAACTGTACAAAGCAAAAAGGTGCATTAATATACATGTTTGCATTCCCATAGAATATCTCTAGAGTGATAATAAAGAAACAGTTACTAGTGGTTGCCTCTGGGAAGGACAGCTGGGAACTGAGGATTGAGGTGGGAGGAAGACTTTCTTTACATTCTAGATCCCTTTAAACTGTTTGATTAGTTTCTTAATGATGTGTACATATTAGTTTTAAAAATAAATTAATTAAAACTATTCTACAACTTGGTTTATCTTCTCACATAAGTTGTAGGATATTATCCTATATTAAGGAGGTTTTTCTGTATTTAGATTTTGACCTAAAGGTTGTATCCTCTCAGTTTATTACATGGTCTTGTGTTCCTTTCTGCACACTCAATTATTATTATTAGGAGAAGTGTTTTTCTAGTAAAAATTGGAGAAAAAAATAGCATGATTTTAAAGTCTGTAGCAATGGTAACTCGTCCTACTTAAGATGGAAGGGCCTGAAGTGTTTCATTGCATTTGAATAACACTGAAGTAAAATCTGGAGAATTCTTAATAGATAAGTTGTGGGGCTGAATTGCATCCCCCCAAATTCATATGTTGAAGTCCTATCCCCTAAAACATCAGAATTTGACTATATTTCAAGACAGGGGATTTAAAGAGGAAATTGAGTTAAAATATGGTCATTAGGGTGGGCCTTAATCCAGTTTGACTGGTGTCCTTGTAAGAAGAGAAGATTAGGACACAGACAGGTACAGAGGGAGATCATGTGAGGACACAGCAAGAAGGCCACCTGCAAGCCAGGATGAGTGGTCTCAGAGGACACCAAGACTGCTGACACCCTCATCTTGGACTTCCAAGCTCCAGAATTGTGACTGAATTTCTGATGTTTAAACTACCCAGTCTGTGGTACTTTGTTATGACAGCCCGAGTAAACTAATACTTGATAATAATTCAAAGTAATCTATGTAATGGAAAAAAAGCACTGACATAAAATATTTATTAGATGAAGTTTTCTAAGGTGCTGGGTTTGGACTGTTTCAAATGGACTGACCCTAACCAGTCCTTGTGATCTTTTTCAGAGGATAAGGAGATAACCTCCATAATTAACATTTTGAATTCGAGTGAGATGATAGCATCTAAAACCAGGATTGCTGGAAAATGGGGGAATCTCTGTGATCTTGCAAGTGATGTTTTAAGACAGGTAACAGAAGACAGTAGTTTACACATTAGGTAGCACCGGTGTATGCCTTTCTCTCTTGTAAGATGTTATAAAAAATTTTTTTAAAATAAAGTATCCATAGCCATTCCTAAAAACAAGAGTGAGAACTCTCTGTGGACTAGAAAAAAAGAGGCACTCCAAAAAGATGGCAGTAGATGGGCAGCTGTCACCGCCCGGCCCAATCAGATACTGCCTCTAAAATTCTGGGGTTGATGTCACTGCTCAAAGTCCACTCCTGCAGAAAGGTTACTTTGTCAGGAACTATCACAACCCAGGACACATACTGGAGAATTCTTCCACATACGAGTGCATGCAGCAGATCCTTGATGCCACCTCTAATTTCAGCTGCATCAGCCTTGCAGAGTTTCATGCATGTCTGGACACAATCCAGTCTTAAGGGCATGGCTTCTCTGCTTTATGCCCCAGGGCTGTCTCCAAAACTAAGAACTCCTTTGGCCCATAGGCAAAGACAGTCCAAAAGTAGGAGGGAGTCAGCACTCTTAGGGGCAGCCCTCAACTAATGGGGGATGAGAGTCCTTTGGCAAACAGTTCTGAGAGAGCTCTCCATGCTTCTCAGAGGTCTTGCCTGAACTGAGAAAATCTCTAATTGCTCCCTTATATTTGGCTTTTCCTGCTCACCTAGTTCACTCTCACAGCTCCTGGGCTCGTGCTTCTTAGGGTTCCTTTTAAATAAACTACTTACACCACTTTCTCAGGCTCTGTTTTGAGGAAACCAAAAACTAAGTAGATAACCAAGAATTACCCAAAATCTGAGGATGGACAACACAGTGGAAGAGAGAATACTAATAGCACAAACAGAAAATTTTTAGACCCAAAGAATGTGAAGATAAACAATCCAAAAATCGTTTTAAGAATATTTAATATCACCAGAGAGATAAAGGAGCTTTTTGCAAACATGATATATGAACAGGAGATTATTAAACTACAAGAGGTACTTAGGAAACAAGATCTGGCAGTTACAACTTCTTAGAAATGGAAAAACGTGATTGTTGAAATAAAAAATTCATTAAGTGGGTTGAGTAGCAATACTGGATACACCAGACGATGAATCAGTGAGTTTCAGTGAGGGGAGGTATTCTCTCTGAATCTAGCCCAATGACATTAAAAGATGGAAAGTATAAAATTCCAGGGATGTGGAGGGGAGAGATTGACCATTCATTGGGGTTTGACCATTCATCGGGTAGGACATTAAGGAAAACTAGAATTGTGGAGGGGAGTCAATACAGGAAGAAATAGTTCTAAGGATTTCCATAACTGAAGAAAGACTTCAAACTGAGAGTTCATCAGGTGCCATGCAGAATGAAAAACTAAAGAAGAAAATGCATGCATGTATGAATGAACATATCAGGAACATAATTTTGAGCAGCTTGGTTTGATTCACTATAATATTATTTATGTTCTTATGGTTGGGTAGTTTCAAATGATACAGACTGTTTTTATCCTTGAGAAAAGATTCTGTAGATAGCAATAGAGGCAAATTGAGCTGCATGTTTAAGTAATCACCAGGCTAATTGACGTTGTAAGGGCAATCTGATTAATTCTGGCCAGGAAAAGTCCCCATTTTATCCTCTTTATTAAAGAATTGGACAGCAAGAATATCTGTGTGTTAAAGGATCTGATCCTCTGAATAGATGAAAAGCAGCTTTCAGAAGGATCGCTGCTGATCATCTTACTGATTAAATTGGATCATATCAAGATTAATGCAGCCAGCTCTATGGAGCAGACTGGACATTGGAACCTACACTGCTGGTAATATTATTTACTTCTGACATCAATCTGATTTTCCCCATCAGTTTATGAAATAGAGAGTGGCGGTCTATACCACTGGCATACAATGACCTGTCTTCGGGTGGCAGTTATTGACATGGTGGCTGTGCCTACACGATACCAAAACGATTGTTCACTCCAGTTACAAAGCGAAAACAAACACACCAGTTAGGTAGTATAGACAAAACATTTGTGCATGTTGAGTTTTTCACCCTTTGGTTGATTGACTTGATATTGTGTAGACACAGCCTGTACTTGGCATTAAGATGCTGCTGTTTCCACTGTGCCTGCTTGGTAGGCTGCTTTCTCTTTGTGTAGAATGATCTATTTACTGTACTGGTCTTTTGATACCCTGGCAGCATTGTCTCTTTCTCATAGCGAAGTACCGAAGAAGGGCAAATCCATATGTTCCCCATAGTCTAAACCCCTCTTGCCATGTTTAGCAGCTCCTGCCTGAATCTGGAGGAAAGCATTCCATGAGCTCTGTAGAGCTGAGCCACCAGAGGTAGTACACACGTTTTATCATATCTTAAGGGAAACAGCAGTTTGTCGGTGATGTTTGATGGCTTTCTTTATCTTAACACAAAAATCTCTGGGGCACACTGTGGTCTCTCAACGTATCCCTATTTAACTACACTCCTTACTTCTAGCTGCTTGGGCTCAGCTAACCAAATGGTGTCAGAGATGTGTATAGGTGATCTTAAATCATTCTGATTTTCCCAAGTCCCTCTGCAGTTTTAGGAGGGAACATATGGCAATGTTATGTCTATTTGAAAAAGCCTTTGCATCATATGTTTATACAACTGCTCACTATCCCAAGACAAAAATTCTTTTCCTGTTATTGCCTATTTGCTGACTAAAGAAATTATCCTCTTCATGTATTCTGGTACTTTACCTTGATATCTTACATGTTTAATTATGTAGCCTTCAGTCCATAATCTATACCTTCATCATCTAAGGCCATTTTGCTTCTGCGAATCCAAAGCTTAATGATATGTTGGGAGATAAAGGAGAGATATTTTAAAAAGTCTTCTACTATTCCTCTTTCTCAGATTAAAAAAAAATCATAGAATCACAAGTAACAGAGTTAATAGGGAAAACCCAGTAAATTCTCAAATGTTTCGTATACATTCCTCAATTATGTTGTGTTACTGAAAATAATACCTTAAACTTTCACACCAAATAATCCAAATTTGACATCACAGATTATATATAAGATAATGGGAATATTTCTACTTACCCTACAAGTGTAGTCACCCCAAGTGCTGCAGAGTGGAGCACTATGATCACGTGACCCATCTCAGCATCAATCTCCGTGAAGAAGGCTAGAAGAGCCTGGCAAACCCAACTGAACCTAATTTGTAGACAGTAAAACTGATTATAGGAGACAATAGTGAGGCTCAATACTCATGGAGATTTCAGAATCTAATAATGGGTCATAGAACAGCCTACAAGGCCTGTTGGAGGTTTTTTTTTTTTTTTTTTTTTTTTTGCGGTATGTGGGCCTCTCACTGTTGTGGCCTCTCCCGTTGCGGAGCACAGGCTCTGGACATGCAGGCTCAACGGCCATGGCTCACGGGCCCAGCTGCTCCGCGGCATGTGGGATCTTCCCGGACCGGGGCACGAACCCGTGTCCCCTGCATCGGCAGGCAGACTCTCAACCACTGCGCCACCAGGGAAGCCCGCAGGTTTTCTTATAAGTGAAATTTACAACTTGCCCCCTCACCCTAATTTAAAGCCCTTCAACCATTTCCAGGAATAAATTTTCTTCTTGGAGATCCTTTGTTCTATTTGCCTTTTATCATGTCACAGCTGAGCAAATGATTCTAACCTAAATTATTTCCTGTTCCTATGATATGAACTTGTCTCTATGGCACTAACGGAAACAACTGTCAGTTTCAGCTCATGAGTTTCATGAGAGCTTATCAAGAGTGTTTGGATGGGGGCAATGCAACATTTAAATATTTTAAAGTTTAAATTCAAAATTACATGGCCATTCAGCCCTTTGTGAATGTTTTGCTGAGGTCTCAAACAAAGGTGTGTTTGAAATGTGAAGCTTAAACTTGTTGACCTGGGAACTTCTTGGAAAAATTTCTATTACATTAGCTAATGCAGTACAAAGTCTAACCTGAATTGGGCATCATGTTTTGCATATAAACCAAAGGTATCGAATTTGTGGCTTTTGCAAGCTTTGCAGAAAAGGTTTTTTTAAAAATACATTTCTTGATAGTGCAAAACTAACAAAAGCCACAAATGGAATGGGTTTGCTTCTCATGGAAAACTTTTTGCATCCTGGAGCCCTGGTAAGCCTCTACAGTACTTTGCGGTTTGCAGCTCCAATATCAGAACAGGTCTGTTATCATCTTAGCTCCTTGAGAAGCTGCACAAGTTCCATGTAGACCACCAGAGTGGTCTATGGGATACTGTCCATCTCACTGGCAGGCTAATGCTTGTCCATCAGTTTCCAGCTTTGTAACAGTAGGACCAAGAATCATACTCAGGAGAGCAATTTGTTGGCCCCAGATGGGTAGGTGGTTGGAATATCAGACATCAGTGTGTCTAAAGATGGATTTTATGGTAAAATAAAATGGATCATTCAAGCTAAGAAAAAGAAAGTGGCAGCTATTAGAGGCTATGGCCACAATATTTGGAAATCCATGCAACATCTGGTATACTTGGACGAAAGTACATGAAGTATATAACAATATTGACAACTTACCTTTCAGACTACCTTTTTACTTTGTATCTTCTTATTTGTCTTCCTATCTATCTGGAAAAGAAATGAAAGGGCTCTGGATTATCTATGCTTTTATCTAAAGAGGAGACCTAGAGATAGGGAAAAAAGCCCTAAATTTCCTTCCACTCCAAGCTATCAAAAGCCAAGTTCTCAAATCTTGGGAGTTTTCTTTGATTACATTGCACTGCATTTCTTTGATTATATTGCATTGACTTAACTATTGGTATTCACTTTTCATCCCTCTGTCTGAAGATCCTATCTTTCTACCATTTGTTGCTAGTGACCATTTCAATTTTGTTTGGAGAATTGACATTATGAATTGGGAATAAAGAGAGAAAGGAAACACAGGTGAATTAATTTTGCTCCTTTCTTTAACTTGTACATTGATGAGAGATAAGATAGGGAGAGGAATGAAACTCTTAAAAAGTGGTCTCTGAATTATCTGTGGATTTATTGAATTGTGTTTCTCTACACAACTGATTGAAAATTGGCCATGTGTACAGCATACATGGATTTGTTATATTCTAGTCTCTGTTCATTGTGTAAGACATTAATCAAAGGATGACTTACTCAAATGGTGTAAAATTATACCTGTGGTAAGTGGTAACAAGGCGATGTCATGCTTAGAGAACATATGATAAGGAACCATCAGATAGGACAATCCTAAAGAAGTGATTACTGGGCTGGAATCTGCAGAGAGAGCAGAAGCTAACTGGATAAAGCTAAGGATAGAAGAATGTTCCAGGCAGAAGAAGTAGCATGTGCTATGGTCTTACGGTATGCTGGAGCCTGGTGCACTTGAGAAAATTGAAGATATAATCAGTACTTCCAGAAGTATTTATGCTCCTGGAAAATCATTGTATTGATGCAGAGTGCACATTTTTTTCCCTCGATATTTTGGTCAACTTAATATTCATGGAAAAAAACGGGAATAGAAAGAAGTTCACAAAGGTTGTTTGGTTCACATGACTAATACTACCATCATGTTAGAACAAAGACCTAACCTGGAAAATTCAGTATTCTCAGTGTAGGCCTCCCTTCCCATTCGTTCTCATTAGGAATGGTCACAAAAAAACCCACAAACAAACACCAAACCCTCAGAGTGTCAGTATACAATAGTCCAGCTTAAAAAAATAGTCTTTTTCAGTTGCAAATGGGACTGATGTTTCCCAGAACTGATTTCGAACCCTTATCACTTCAAAAATCAGGAAACTTTCCATTAGTTGCAACTCTGGAAGAAGAAATCATACGGTTACTTTCTTGGGGATGAGAGCTAGATCCAGTTTTCACTCTTGACCTTATGTATACAAATCAAAAAAACAAAAACACAGGGTGGTACAGGACCCTGTAAAATATCTGATGCTCCATCCTGAGAAATCGCGAGGTTGGGGCAGCAGAAGTGTCACCCCTGGACTGCAGAGTGTCAAATCTTCCTGCACAAGAATGGGAGTCAGTGCTATGGATGCTCTCGATTAGAACCTCAGCGGTTTCTTCCTGGGT